>NC_060125.1:344972741-345140241 GCF_021461395.2 Schistocerca americana | reverse complement strand
ATTGGCGCACTGAGTAGGCGTTCTTACCACTTTGTTACTGAATTCTGTTGTAGTTGTTTGCAGAGAGAAAACAAAGAACCCCGTAGCCATACATATCGCTAGTACAACGAGATATTACCTATCACTGAGCTGATACCCACGCCCGGGTTCCCGGGTTCGATTCCCGGCGGGGTCAGGGATTTTCTCTGCCTCGTGATGACTGGGTGTTGTGTGATGTCCTTAGGTTAGTTAGGTTTAAGTAGTTATAAGTTCTAGGGGACTGATGACCATAGATGTTAAGTCCCACAGTGCTCAGAGCCATTTTGAACTGAGCTGATATTTGAAATACATTTCTGTTTTGTCTCTCTGTCTCTCTCTCTCTCTTTTTATTTTAATTTTAATTTTTTGAGGAAAGCATCGAGAAGCGCGATAATAAGCAAGTAGGCATATAAACTGTTTACAATTATTTTCATCGGGATACATAACGCAAAAATACAACTTTTAAGTGTGTTATTGCGTAATTCCAGTTATTGACAGTCTGTTCGTGTGCTTGCTCGCATTCAGTGAGGTGAAACGTATCACAGAAGCAAGCAAAAAACAAATATTTCTTGCACCATGCGCAGCACATAAACGAAATCTCGCTGCACTGACGTGTTGTCCGATATATTGCACGAAAACATATCTGGTTCATGTTGCTAAATACAGCTCTATCAGATATCAATTTGGAAGCGTACCAAGTGTATAAAAGTATATCTTGAAATACACAGAAAGGCCCATAGAGGTATTCGACTGAAACATAGCCATGACCAAAATTGTAACTGGGGTCGACAGCATCGTCGTCTACCACCTTGGCAACTCGAACGGTGACAGTGCTCGGCCGGTTACTTACGTTTACTGGTATCAAAGCTACAGCATGAAAACACAAATATGTTAATAACCCAAAGATCATTAGTTTTGGAACCCACAGAAAGTAAAGCAGTCATCAGTCGGAAGAGTGGTTTGAACACCACAGTGCTTTAATACGCACGGTCTTGTTGGAGGTGGTATGCCGTTGCTTTCCTCCGACCTTTGAGTTGACTTACCTAGCCAGTTAATAGGGGAACCAACAGTATAACGTGGATTTCGGACCACAGTGCAACTCGACATTTTTCACATCAACAAACACTGCCTGACGGGAAATAAGTGTAAAATGGCACATATAAATCGTGGGCCTAACGAGGGATTGAACCTGAGACCTTCGTATTCGTTCTCTTGCTCTTTATCACTTTGCCACTATGCAGCTGCTGCTGTGGTCTGTGCTTATCATTAAAATTAAGGACCTCTCATTTGTGCCTGCGTTGGCACATGCGTGTCCCTTAGGAGACCTTACTTTTGGGATTACCCTCGTATAAGTGTGTGTAAACGCCTTCCGATGCCCACTCAAGGAAGACAAGGATACACAGTCTAGCTTCAATATTACAAATACGCCTCAGTTTGTGGATGAACTCAGACTTAGGTTGATAATCATTTTGAATATTTAGCAGTGCTGTACCCACTGGTGTTAAACTCGTTTTCAACCAATGATTCCCACAGCTGCAGGAACACTACTTGTGATACCTCTTAGACAAATTACATACGCAGTGCTATCAGACGAAAAGATCAACCTGACACAAACTGTGGGAAGTTTGTTTTACAACCTTAGTACCTGGATGAATAACTTTTCCTATTTGAGATATCTGTGAACGTTGCTGCATAAGACGATTTAACAAGAAACTAAATTCCTTTAGCTACGCCAGTGTTTAATGAAATCGTCTTAACGGCACTAAATCGTGGTTTGTGAATCGTTTATCGGCCGTACTCTGCCGCATTTCACTGGTTGGAAGGCAAAAAGCTTACTGCCAAATTTCACACGAGGAAAATGGGGACAGACGAAATGTCTCCCACTGGAAGGTCATGTTGTTTTATTTAAATGATTACAAAATCAGGTAAAACGAACAGTCAGGTTGTCAGTATACGCACATTACTGTTGTCAGTATGATGTTGCAACGCCCAGGGCTTCTAATGATGAAGGGCCCGTTTAAGTCAGGCATATTGTATACAGAAGTGGAAGAGAGAGCACCACTAAATTCTACAATCCGTATGCATTGCATACACACAGAAATTACTGTTACAGTGTATTTATGGAGCCCAATCAGTGAACTGCTTAATTCCCGGTGAGAAAGAGCACTGGGAAACAGTCTTCGCTAGATTAGGTTACTAAAACTGGTGTCACTCTGAGCTAGAATTTATGGTCAGCGACTAAGCGTAAGCCCGCATGTGTGGCTGAGCGGTTCTAGGCGCTCCAGTCTGGAACCGCGCGACCGCTACAGTCGCAGGTTCAAATCCTGTCTCGGTCATGGATGTGTGTGATGTCCTTAGGTTAGTTAGGTTTGAGTAGTACTAAGTTCTAGAGGACTGATGACCTCAGCAGTTAAGTCCCATAGTGCTCAGAACCATTTGAACCATTTTGAACTAAGTGTAGGGAGAATGAGTCGGATGCGGGTTTCGCAACTGTGAAATACTTTCCTACGTTATAAAGCGAATATTAAATTTGAACTAATATTGCGAAAATTTTGAACTTGGATAGCTTAGAATGAAAATCTTTCTCTTTTCTGCAAAGGAAAACAACTGATTTTCTAAAATATTCTCTGTAATACACAACTTGAAACAGGTCACGTCGACCAAATCATATGGAAGAACTGACAGCGACGTATATCGGAAGGCAGGAAGATCCCTTGGCTTTTGGTTTGACACTATTCGACAGCCATTTCTAGGCGCAAGTAAATGAAGAAAGGCACCGCGTTTTTGTTATCAAGTAACTTCTTCATCAATTACTTTAGTTTTAATGTAATCTACGAGTAATTGCTGATGTTCGATATTAACATAAAAAGGATTCAGTAGACAGGGAAAGAACGTGTTGTTGGGCAACTACCTTTATAATGACCAAAAGGCCTTAAATGATCTTCAAGCACATGTGTTCAAGCAGCGGTATGAAGAAAATGATAGTAATAATGACGGTAATAATCGATTTATCCGGTAACTTCACACTTCACAGTGGATTTTGTCGAACTAAGAAATTTCCTGAATTAGTGAAAATTTCAAAATGGCTTCACATCGAGGCTATGATGCCTAGAAGAGTCTTTACATCCTGCTGACGCAAGAATAGCATCATCTCCGCGTCAGAAGCTTGCTTCTACTTAAAAATTTAATAGATTCGCATTTTTTCCGCCGTGACTAATTTTGTAAGCTAAGAACATCATCCGTTACAGCACACTCCTGGGGCTGGGAACTATGACCACAATGGTCTGGTGGAACGAACTACCACAAATGCAATGCGTGAGATCAGCCATTTACTTTTAAGAGGCACAAACAGATTTACTTTACCTGTGGTAACCTCAAGAGAAAGACGTTGTAATCCATAATCCGCATTAAACTTCAAGTTCCTTCATTCCCAACTGGACAGAGCCGGTTTGCTTTAGGAAATGACATAGGCGAAGGTCATTCTAAACAGAGATACTGTCGCCAGTAAACTTACTTACACTACAAAATTTTATTCAATTTGACGAACCGATAGCCATTTAAATTAACAGGGCTCTTATTTTACTTGTACTTGATTGAACTAGAGGCGTTGAAAAATTTGGTGCTGGATTGTGATTCGAATTCGTATCTCATCTTTCGAGGATCTGAATCTCTCGGAACAGTATAGTTCAATCATTTCATTCCTTTTTCCAATACTGCAATCTTCGCTAGGTCTCCTCCAAAGGTGAGTATGTGGGTGCGATACGTGATCAGTACAAAAATATTCACAATTTCATTTCAAGCCCTACGACGTGCACACCGGCCTGCTAGTGAAAATTAATGTGTATTTTTAATGTCTGTTCATGTGTTGCCAACAATTTTTGGCCAAACACGCACACGTCTTACTATTGGTGAGTAAGCAAATGATACTTAAGCTATATTCGTGGACGATAAAGAAGAACGATAGGAGTGCGGTTCGATTGTCGCTCAGGCACAAAAATGAGTATCCTTATTTTAGATTCAAACACCTAGCAGCTGGTAAGAAAAACCTATACGGAACATTTGATTTTCTTAGTTAACAATCCGATTACGTGTTGGGTTCGTACCTCCGTCACAGAACTTCACATCATGCACTTCATCTTTAAATGCATACACACTTTGTTACTTCTGAATGGAGGTATATCAGACATCTTTCGTGGTTAGTTAACAGGGATGAAAGGGTCTTGATAGGAGTCCCGGTTTATTACAAAAACTACCGTCTTCTATTTTCAAGTTTAGATTTGGTTACTGGCGAAAATTTCGGTAATTCATGACTCTTTACAGCTAGTCAGCAATATGATTAGATCAGATTAGATTAGAGTAATACTTGTTCTATAGGTCATGAATACGACGTTTCGTAATGATGTGGAACGTGTCACTTTAATAAAGATTTATTTCCATACTGGTATTCAATTTCTTTACAACAATTTTTTACCCTCTCATTTTTATCTTTCTCTCTCTCTCTCTCTCTCTCTCTCTCTCTCTCTCTCTTTCTCTTCTCTCTCTCTCTCACTGACACACACACACACACACACACACACAAACACACACACACACATTCTTTTTTTATTTTTATTTGTTTGATGTGCTTGACTATTGTCGAGACACGAAAACTTACGTGAATGTGATTCTTAGTTTTGAGTACAGCTACGAAAGAAATATAAAAACAACTATGAGAATTTCTGATTTATGGAGCTTAGTTTGCAGTCAGTTCTGAGTATTATTAGTAACTACGCTCCAGTCCCTAAACCTGGTTACAGAAATGCGAATCAGACGCATTACGTATTTCAGGCCGTAGCAGCCGCGTCTTTGAGAGGCCAGCTATGGGTTCGTCTTCTTCCTGCTAGTACTGTAACTGGGATTTGGCAACAAGGCAAGGTATATTTGGCAACTCTGTGATCGACGAGTTACTTCCTGGTGTGCATGGAATTAAGCCTCAAAGTTCACTTGATTTTTCCTGTCACTTCCATTGAATAATCCGAATTATTATCGCTTGAGTTGTAACAAAAGATTGTAAATTTACGGTTTTCAGCCCAGGAAAGTCGTTGTATGTGGAAATCGCAACTAAACTCGTCCTTTAAATAGCGGTTTATGAGTTCTAGCCACTATTGGCCTCGTAAGAGGAATGCACAACCCATACCTCTTCGCCAGCTTTGTGGTGACGTGCTGACCTCTGAAAAAGCGTCTGTTATGGTTCACGGTTCCATTCTCGCTGAATGTAAGTTTTTTATCCCTTCTGTGAAAGAGCTACAAGCAGTCAGATCAAACATCGATAAGGAAATAGCAAGAAAATACTTTCATCTCATAGTGCAATGGTGAAAAACTTACAGTGCTGCACAACAGGTAACGCCTCGTTCCGCTGTTGACAAGCAAATTTCGGGTCTCTAGGAATACATAACTTTATTTATGAAATGCATACCTGTTGAGTATGACACAGCATACCAATTAAACACAGACCCAATCGTAATCCAAGTGAGTAGTATTTTACTAATTCATGCCGGTAGATACATGCTTGTGTACATATACTCAGTTTTTCAAAGAGACTTTCGCCGTAAGGTTAGGTAAGGCTGTCGTGGGTAGTTTTATTTCATTTCTTACAATGCAGTGCACAAGTTTCGTAAGGTTTCTTTTAGTGTTGTTAAAACAATACTAAACATAAGAGAGAAATTAATCATCAACGATATATGCGAATTCCCTGATGTTATCTATGACAGTCTGACAATGCACATGCAGTTTATTGATTACATGCATGTAGAAAACTTGTTCTGAGTTAAAGGCGTCAAACAAGGTTTGAAGAAGAATAAAATGCCACTACCAGACGACAGCTAATGTAGAAAATACTTTTCTGACTATTTTGGCACGATGCGCTCTCCCCATACATAATACAAAAGCTTCGAGATGCATCTGCGACCTGGTCGTCTATTAAACCTGAAAAGAACAAAATGTCGCAGAAGTTAGCCCTTTTTCCATATGCGACGTTTTCAACAAACAGATAGCGCAATAGAGTACCTCAAGTGGAAAGAAACACTTCCTATTTAAATTTCTGCATCCTACACTGTTGGAAGTTCTGTGTAGGTGGCAGTTACGTGATTTTCTTTCCGTGATTACAAAATAGAGTCGAATGTATGCACTGGGTAGCCGAGGCAGCTAGTTCATGGCGATTGGGTCAACCAAGTAACTGAATGTGAGGCGTTGGTGGTCTGTTGGATTGGTGATAGGTTCCTATGATGATGGTCTGGGTTCGATTCCAACTTCTGCCGATGATTTTTAATAGGGGGAGACAGATTCTAATCTCTTCCGGCTACGCCAAGTGAAGAAAGTATAATGGCATTGTGGTCTGAAATTCACATTAAACATGATATTCCTTCTCTACTAAGTAGACGTAAGGTTGAACCACAATAAAGTCAGGAGTGGCGATATGTGGGAACGCTATCACCAGTAACCTTTCTTATACTAGTTATTTATTTCTAGTGACGAAACAAACGCTATGTAGGTTCACAGGACCCTTATTCCATCTTTTATTTGAGCTTCTGTATGTCGATAAAATTGGTTCTGAACTTGGAATGCAACTCAGACCGCCCTTAACGCGGAATTTGATCCCTTCGTGATAATACAGCTCGACTACAATTTGTTGTTTGTTCAAAACTGCAGATTCCTCAACATCTCCACATACTGCGCGTGAATGGGTTCGAATGCTGGCCTGGCACTAAAGTTTTCATTATGTATCATCAAGCTCTAGCATGAGAACACCTGTCTGCTGGTGGATAATAATTTTGATTTTTAATGTATTGTCAACACTAACGATATCTGACGGTTATGACTCCCAGTGAGACACAGGACTATTTGAGAGAGATCACTGTAAGTTCAAGGATGTTTTTCCGAGCTGCTGGTGGAGAAAAATTCGGTAGTTGACGTCTCTTAGTGTATAGTCAACAACGGTATGTGTGGGGTTCGATTCCCAGTCAGCACTGAACTCTTCGTCATATTATTTCTAGTTCAAACATGCTCACATGTCGCTGCTGATGTAACAAACCCATATTTAACGTTCGTTTTCTCTAGAATATAACAGCGATAGTTTCCGGGTTGGAGTCCTGGGAAGCAAAACATTAATGGTACGTCTCGTCATTTCAGTTAAAACATCTAGCTACTGCCGAGAAAATCCGATATGTCACAGATGATTGTGCTTCGATAACAATCCGAATAGGTTCTGGGTTCGAATCCCAGTCCAACACAAAGCTTTACCTCACGGCATTTCAAGTAAGTTACCTGTGAAGAAGCAATATTTAACATCTCTCGTAGTTCGTTAACAGGGACAATAGATGCTGGGTAGGAATTCGCGTCCGTTAAAAATGTTTACGTTATGTAATTTAAAGTTGATATTTGCTAACTGATACTGTCTAAAATCGAGGTATATCACTCTCTGTATGCCTAGTCAGGAATGACTGTTAGATTCCGTCAGTCACGAAATATTAGTCTGCATGACCTGGGTTTGAATCCATATGCAGAACGAGACGGTTCGTCGTGTCATTTGAAGTTCATACATATTCTCAACTAGCTGCTCGTGAATAACCTAAATTTTTAATGTCATTTTGTGTTAAATAACAAGTACGGTATGTTACTTTGAAGAAGAAATCATGAATACGACGCACTTAGGAGGTGCATTACCTATCTGACGTAATAATGAGAGTGGTAACATTTCAGGTATTACAAGCCTTAAGGACAGTCATATCTGTGATAAGGTGTTCCCTGATATCTGTAGTATCGTGGTATTACTTTACATTTTGAGTTATTGCGTTACAGAGCCGAGTTTCCTAGGGGTGACGTGTTGGAGCCATTTTCAATAGTCAAACGACTGTACCAAGGAGCGATTAGGGGACCTGCTAGGTAGCTGTGTTATGTGGGTTGCATGCGAATCAAGCGAAATGCAATTCAGGTCGTTCGCATAGTTTTGAGCACGACTGTACCATAGGTTGCTGGAGAAGCGATGCATTCCTATTCATTGGAAAAAGGTGCAGATCACTCTTACTTTCAAAAAGGATGTTCAATCAGACACAAAGAATATATGTCTATATCACTGATGTCAGTTTGTTGTATAATTTGTGTTGACTATATCACTGATGTCAGTTTGTTGTATAATTTGTGTTGACTTTGCAGCAGCAGCTACGTACAGCGCCATGCCTACGTAGTTCGCCTGGCAGGGAGGGGCCGCCGGCGGATCGCGCTCTAGTTTTAACAGAGCGCGATCCGCACGAAAACTCAGCTTCCGGTCCGCCATGTTGGATTTATCAGCGCGCTACTTCCTGGAGACCAAAAATCTCTTCCATAGGAATTATCATATATCATGCAAACAATGATTGTATGAAACTCAAATGACTGTTTGTCCACAATACTCAACAGATTCTGACACCCAGGTTGATGCTATGATAGTGCTTTCGGAGGCACATAGACAGCCTTTTGCGAGTGAAACAGGAAAGGAAATGACTGCTAGTGGGACAGGGTACCCTCCACCACACACCGTATGGTGACTTGTGGAGTATCTGTGAAGATGCAGATGAAGATGTTTGCCATAGTTCTACACAGCTGCTGAAAGAACAAAATAAGAATTTGTGGATCTTCAGACTAGCTTTGTAACAGGACTAAAAAACTTCCTAGCAAAGAGAATAGAGGATTTCATTCATAAAGGAGATAAGTCTTCAGATGTAAAGGAAATTACGGATGTATGACATGACAGGACCATTATTATTCACCATATACCTAAATGACACAGTGGAAAATTGTTATTGTTTGATTACACAATTGCTGAACAATTAGTGGAAGCAGCCATATCCAATATATCTCTGGAAATATGGACAGGAGTGATTTAATGTGGAACAACCACATAAAGTGACTGTAGAAAAGACAGAGATTCATTAGAATACTCCTCAGAAGGCGCAGCCCATCCATGAGGAGCTAGCTTAGATAACGCTCGTTCAACCGATGCTTGCATGCGTCAACATGGACCTTTACCAGTTGGCACTGACAGAAAAAGTAGAGGAAATTCTAAGAGGAGGAGGGTATTTCATCTAAGGTTCAACTAGTAAGCATGAAAATACACCAAGATGGTCATCCAACTCCATTGGCAAACATCACAAGAGAGCACTTGTGTAGCTGTGTGGCCTACTAGTAAAATTCCAAAGGGTGAATGCTACTGGAAGGATCAGCCAATACATTGCAACCTCCTATGTATCTGTAGTGGAGAAGACCATGATGATAAAATTAGAGACAATCGAGCTGACATGGAAGAGTACCAACAATCATTCTTAGTACGCACCATTGCCACTGGAACTGGAAAGTGGAGATAGTAACAGTGGTATACATGGTACTCTCCACCACTCTCTATAATGTGGCTTGCAGAATACAGATGTAACTGTAGGTGTCGATCACAACGTTCACATATGTTTTCAATATCCACTTCGCTACACTTTACATTGATAAGACAAAACAAATCAGTCAGTCCCCAAGTTGCCATTGAAACTGGGCATTCATAACCCATGGGATGTCTGAACATCTTTCACGGTATCTCCGATGGATGCTGAGTCTTGCTTCGTTAACAGCCACCATCAGGTTCTCAGAAGGCAGCACTCTTATCACATCACATTAAAAGTCTATTATGTGCGCTCCGCCACTTACTTTAATGCGGCTGTGCATGAAGATGTAAATGATCACTGCCCCAATTTATGCCAGTCAATTGCATGGAATCATTACATTAAATTGGATCGATGTGTAGATGTGATAGGATGAACCAAAGGTCGTACCATTATGAAGAAGAGCGATTTGTTGGTGTGTCAAAGTGGACTGGCGAACGTATGTACAAGAAATACTATACAATTCACAGTCATGTGACAGGTGTCAAATGAGTGGTCATGAAAATATACTAACCAAAATGGATTGGATGTCACACCTAGTCAATGACAGACAGTTTCAAATCCAATAGGAATTGCTGCAGACAGTGCATGCAAGATTTCTCAGCTAGCCTCTGAGCAAATACAGCAAAAGAAACTTTTTGAAACAGAGGTATGCAGTCTGGAAACTAATAGCAACACACAGAGCAACACTTCTTCAATGGGTCAAACACAGAAACTGGACAGAAGCTGAGTGTAGACATGTAGTGTAGTCCGATGAGTCGTAATATTGCCTCTTTTTAAATGGTGGAAGGTGACGAGTGTACCAACAGCATAATAATGCATTTAACCTGCAGTGTATGGAGGGTGTAGTTCCGCATTGCTGCATGGTGAACAAAATATGAGTGTACGAAATATCAGACCAACTCTGTGATTGGATCGAAGATTTTCTGGCAAACAGAACACAACATGCCATCCTGAAAGGAGAGTAGTCTTCAATTGAAGATGTAACTTCTGCTGTGCTGTGCTCCAGGAGAGTGTTATAAGACCACTACTTTTCACAATATATAGGGTGATTCAGCTGCCCCTACCCATTAGTTTTAGGCAGTTCGCAATACCTTCAAAAACCACATGTGAGATTTTCATGTTCTCATGCTTGATACCCTCAAACTATTGGACCTACAGATAAAATGAAGAGGACCATTTTGTAGGACATTTAAAATAGTTAAATTTTGTACTGGGATACTTTATGCTACAGACTATAAGTTTTCGAATTATTCAACAAAAAAGCACAAAAGTGTTTTTTCCTTGAATAACTCAAAAACTGTGGTCTCCAGCGTAAACGTATCCCAGTATAAAATTTAACTACATTAAATTTCTTACTGAAAGGTGGACGATGCTATTGTATACAGAAAGTGCCAATGCTAGGAAATTGCATCGGAAAGCAGGAACACCTGCAGAGGATGGACACTTGGTACATGGAATAACAATTGACTCACAACCTAAACAAACATAATGTACAACGGATACATAGAGAGAAAGACTCTTCATTATACGATTTTAAATGGAAGGAATTACTCCCATAAAATATCTAGGAATATAGCATTAGTCACGAGTAAAGCAGATGCTAGACTGAGAGTAATTGGAAGAATCCTCTGGAAATGTAGTCCATCAACAAAGGAAATGGTTTACACAGCACTCGTTTGACCAACAACTGAATAATGCTCGTCAGTATGGGATCCCTATCGGTTAGGACTCTGACGAGTAGCGCGTTACATTACAGATTTATTTGGCAAGTGCGACAGCGTCACGGAGCTGCTAAGTTAACTCCAGTGGCACATGCTACAAGAGATGCATTCTGCATCACAGTGTGGTTTGTTATTAAATTTCTGAGAGCGTACATTACGAGAAAAGGCAAACTATATATTCATTCCTCTTACATAGATCTCACGAAAAGACAATGAGGGAGAGATTTGAGCTCACACGGTGGCTTACCAACAATCGTTCTTCCAGACTTCACGACTGGAACAGGAAGGGGTGAAAGTGGTAATAGTAGGGGGACAAGAGGGACATCAGCCCCAAGTGACGTTTTCCAAGATGGCGGAGATGACGTCATCCAAGATGGCGTCCATGATGTCATCTGTTGACGTCATCCAAGATGGCGGATATTGGCGGAAAGTTAGAATTTTGGTGGGAAGATAGGTCAATCGGGCTGTTTCCACTAACTTAAACCCTCCTCCCCTCAGCTACACAGAACAATGTTTTCACCACAGCCGACACATGCGACGTACTGTGGACGTAGTACAGGTTCCGTTCGTGGTCAAATACAACAGGGTAACCTGCAGGCTTGGCTATAACATCTGTATTATGTGCAAGCATCCATATTCCAGCATGCCTGTTTCCATACATTTGTCTAACCCTTGTGTATCTGAAAGCAAATATGGACAAAAAAGTGAACTTCGTCCACAGAACAGAACACTCTTTACGTTAAGACGAAAAGATTATTAGCATTGACATATATTTCCTTGTCTTTCCCCATTGTCACTTGAAGTTTTATTGCGCTACATTGTCGATCGAGCGTTAGTGTCTACGGCAATTAGCATTCCAGTTTCCCCTTTAAATATTAAAATGCTAGCTAGTTTCTGGCGTTATATCCAAATACAGTCGGCGGCATGAAATTTGTAAAGCCATTTAGTGAGCTCTAGGACCGCCACATCTTGGTCATCTGAAAACTGGTGCAGCATTATATCACCTATTAATTTGTTAGTAACAATCAGTGCTCCTCTTTTCCTCACATTAACCGCACTGTGTGCTCTATAGTTTCATCCTATTCCAACTACGTTGTTGAGTAAACAATAGGATTTTCGCCGAAATATGACAAAATTTATGTTGCTTTTTACAAGTTGCAAAAGATTGTTCGCAGTCGCTCGAGAATGCTACAGATTTACTTTGAAGCATTTGGTATATTCTTGAGGATTCCCTGTACTATTTGAAGGGATTGCACTACATTTTTCACAAGGCAGCCGTTTTTGTTCTATTGTTTTAACATAGAAAGTATGTTGGCGCGATTTTGCATTCTAGTTCCTTCTATAACGCCAGCAACAATGTTTGCAATTGGTGGTGTACACTTACATCTTCTAGCTTGACTATGTTTTTCTCAACCATGTTCTCGAGATCCATTACTATTTTACATTTTCTGGTGCCCTTAACAATTAATTTGAATTCGTCTGTTGGCAAAGAGCTTTCGTCAGGTCGTTCAGCACAGGATAACATTTCTTCCATGGACATATCCAAAAATTTTTCAGACACATTCAGAATATTTATCACCACAGTTGTCTCGATGTTCTACGAATTGTAGATTGGAGAAGAGAATGGATTGACCCTATGGGATAGCAAACAGAGACTGCCTCGTATACACTTGTTTCAAACTGAAAATGGTCGCTAGGGGAAATGAGACAGCTGATGAGTTACTGATATTTGTGGTCTGACTCACCTCTGTTTTGTCCGTTGTAATGTCGGAACTTCGATTACGTTGTGCTGGGTCTGGCCCATCAATAAATTGATGCCTGAGGGATAATGGGAGCTTCTGAACTCTTCGTATTACTTTCTAATTGTTCTGTATTAGAAGAAGAGCGACGTCACTTCGTATGCTGGGGAAGAATTCCGTACTTATTGAAGGAGAGATGCCGAATGTTTGTTCCGTACTATCCTGTCTGCGGTCCAGTAAGCGCTTCTCGCACAGGTTGCCTTACAGACGTCGTGGCTTTAAATGCGTGGAAACCGATGACGATAAATATACTACTGGCAAGATTTGGGCAGTTTTCTTTTATGTGGCCTTAGCTTCATACTTATAACAAATTACATCCGCCATAGAAATGCAGAGTGTGAAAATATTTCTCTCAAATGCAGTCTGCAGTTTAGATGACACTTCATTGATAAATTGTGCTTTACGTCAAAAATACTTTCTGTGAAAATAGCCCTGTATATTAAACCCTAATAGTACTTCACGCTAGTGTCCAGAGCTGTACTTAAGCCAGTTCGTTATAAGTAAGCTGTTAGGTAAGAAAGGACACACAAATTTGAAACAACTTGCATGCTTTAGCTTTTGAAGCGTCACAGCTGCGCAAAGGACCCTTTGTTATTCCGCCTTCTCATAATAAGCGATCAACATGGTCGGGTTGTCTAAGGAAAATACAGATGTTGGTTCCAACCTACAATACGAGAACATTATCAGTTATTTTACTACTCAGCTGTCGTATGTAGTCATCGATGACACCTTCACATACAATCTCGATGTGTACTACTACTTCTTGAGATACATTATCATTAGAGAAGACAGATGACTGCTGACGTGTTGCAGCAGTCGATCCTGCGTCCTTGGCAGAACAGCTGAGGCTGCACTCTTCCCCCCCCCCCCCCCCCCCAAAAAAAAGAAGTGTGTGAAGAAGTCAGACTAACCTGTATTTCGTGTTGAGGGGTAGCAGCCTTTTCAGTTGTTGACGGATGATTGACTGATCTAGTCTTGTAACATCAACCAACATGGTCTTGCTGTACTGGTACTGCGAAAGGCTGAAACCAAGGGGAAACTACAACTGTGACTTTTCTTCGAAAGCGCTCCCTGCTGTACTGAATGCTTAAATGAAGACGGCATCCTCTCGGGTAAAATAGTTTAAAGTAGGCCCCCATTCGGATCTCTGGACGGGGCTACTGAGGGAGCTATTGTCACCAGGAAAACAAAACTGGACTTCTACTGGTCGGCCGCGCGGGATTAGCCGAGCGGTCTCAGGCGCTGCAGTCATGGACTGTGCGGCTGGTCCCGGCGGAGGTTCAGGTCCTCCCTCGGGCATGGGTGTGTGTGTTTGTCCTTAGGATAATTTAGGTTAAGTAGTGTGTAAGCTTAGGGACTGATGACCTTAGCAGTTAAGTCCCATAAGATTTCAAACACATTTCAACGTTTTTTTACTGGTCGGAGCACAGTATGAGAGATATATAAATCGGGTAGGCTGATTAGAGAATTTAAAAAGGGAAATGGACAGGTTAAAATCAAATGAAGCTGGCGTTAGTATCAGGAAGAATAAGACTTGTGGTCAGATCAGCACAAGTTTATCACCACAAAATCATATAAAGATGGTGCAAATGTAGGAGTAATAAGAAGTAAGACAATAGGAATGTGGGTAAACTACCATGAAGAGCATAATGAATACTTTTATCATAGCCAAGACAGACACAAAGGCAACACCCACGACACAGATGTAAGAAATTATTCAGACAGTTAAGGGTGACGAAAATTTAATTGTGATGCGGGACTGGAATTCGAAATAGCAAAAGGAAGAGAAGAAAAATAGCAAGTGGATACGGACTTGGGGAAAGGAATGAAAGAGGAAGCTGCCTGGTACAAATTTGTACAGGGCATCACTGATTAATCGCCAATACTTGATTCAAGAATCATGCAAGAAGACTGTATATGTGGAAGACACTGAAGGTTTCCGAGTGTTTATGAAATGATAACACAGAGATTTCGGAACAAGATCTGAAAGTGTAAAGCATTTATTACACGACCCAGCTAATATTTACAGTTTGGATGTAGCTAGCTTGCCACCTAGCGGCAGAACGGTTGAAGCTACGATTTTAGCAGACGGTTCATTAGCCGTGCAGAAATGGGAGTGATCTATTCTGCCATGTACCCGCACATGCGCAGTAGAGACGGTGTATCCTTGCATGTGCAGAACGCAGCATTTCCAGCGGCTTTCCGTTTTTTATTGTTTACAGCGGTAGAATAAAGACGTGGGCGGTTGAGGAATGTTTCGACGATTGCGCACAATATTCTGTGTGTTTTTCAGTGAGAAATCTTTCTAACAGATTAATGACACAAACGAAATATCTCGTTTTTGTACTGCAATTAAAATTAAGCTCTATGCCTAACGATAGCTTTTTGTTGTAGGAATGGAATGGAATAGAGAAAGCCGGAAGTGTTGATAGAAGAATATAGCAAAAAAAGGTTTGTGTGTGACTCAACGGATATTTGTAACATAATAAGGCAATCTACAAATGTTTATTTCCGAGTTTATACGTTTTAAGTTAATGTGCATGTAGTTTTACTTGCTATAGGTGTATATATCATATTAATTGGTGAAAGTAGCACATGTGTTTGATTCCATTACATCTTCTATACTATTTCAGCGTAACAGGAAGGAAAGCATTGCTATAATTGGTACAAAAGTGAGAGCAGTTGTCCAGACTGTAACAAACGAAGACTTCAAGACGCGATTGGCGCCTCTATGTTCTCATCACTCTGCATAACTGAAAAAGGTTCGGGAAACATCGCAGAGTGGCTCAAGCGCGACCACATACACACCTTCCACAAATCAAGCGTGTAGTGCTTCGTGCATTTGGCATTTTTAAAGGATCACGTCACTCCAAGAAAACCGCTGCCAAATATCCCACTCTTAGGCATGAGTATTAATTGTTGTTATCTTGCCATTGCATGTGTTCTGCTATACATAAGATATATTATCGTGTTATGGGAATGTACATTGATATCCACGATTAATTTCTGTTACTATAAACTGACTTCCCAGAGTTCTGACACGTGCATTTTGTGCTCAAGTTGTTGATCCTTCCACTTTGTTTATGCTCTTCATGTTATTTGTGTATATGGAAACATTTACATGTCAAATGCACAGTAGTGGAAACTTTAATGCAGGCACACAGGTAGTAATAAGTGAAATTCACTTAAAACAGCCCAAATACTTGTAAGGCAGAACAGTGCACCAAAGAGCACTTTTTTATAGTCTGTTGTACAGAAGGAGCTACAAGGCTTTTTGATAAATCAAATACACTACTGTGTGTGTTAGTTTGTGGAGATGCTTCTGTATCATTTTCATTTAATAGGAACTTTTGAACAATTGATTTTTGTATAAAGTGCATCTCCTCCACTAACATCTTATACCCCAGAATGCATCTGATCACACCACTGCAACTCAAGTAATGTAGTTGCTATTAGTAAAAAGTCACACCTCCATTTTGCCACTTGTGTAGAAACATGCTGTCTATAAGCAGTAATATATATTTAGATACTCCATCTGGAGTTTTCTGGTCTCCCATCGGGCACCTCTCCGGGTGGTGGGTAGGGGAAAGCTCATCAGGTATGATGGGTACCGTGCAAATAAAATACTTGGGATGTACCAAATTCAGCACTGCTGCCTTGTAGTAGGTAGAGGAATCTACAGAGGCTAAGGGAGGAACACTCCTACAGAAAAAGACCGTGTCCTCCAGGTTGGGAGTTGAACGCAGGGCCAATAATCCACCTATGGAAAATTCTAATTTTATGAATATCTCACATATACCTCAGATGAAAAATGGACCCCAAAATATGACGACCTTGCAATGGGCATCAAACATGAGAGTTGGAACATGAAATGTACAGAGTATGTTTAAAACAGGATCCTTCCAAACACTCAGCAAACAACTAGGCATTAACAATTTAGCAATACAGGAAACACGACTATTAGATCAGAATATCCTAGATACAGATAAGTACACTATATTCAACAGTGGTGAAGAAAATGGTTATCACGAATTTGGAATGGCTTCAGTGTACTAATTAATCTTCTACCTACAGCAATAAAGGTTTGAAGCCATTCATGAAAGACAATGCTGTCTTAGAATCAGGTCACTAATAAACTGTCATGCAGCAACTAATGACAAAGATGATGTAACAAAGGACAACTTCTATGAATACTTACCAGACCTGTGGAACAAACCACCAAAACATGATATCAAGATAGCAATACGCGATTTTCATGCAAAAATAAGAAAAGCGGGTATTTTCAGAGCAACTATTGGAAAAGAAAGTCTGCATGAGGAAAGTAATAACAATGCCATTCAGGTGATAAATTTCGTTGCATCAACAAATATGATCATTAGTAGTACTACCTCACCTCATGAAAGAATACATAAAGAAACATGGTACTCAAGTGATAAGAAAACAGCAAATCAGATTGATCATGTTCTCATACAAAGCAAACACAGAAAAACAATTAGTGACGTACGATCCTTCTGAGCAGCTGAAATGGGGTCAGATCATAATCTAGTAATAAGGACAATGAAAATCAAGCTCAAGGCAGCACCAAAAGTGAAATATAAACTGGAAAACATGAACAGATTTTATTTGCAAAATGTGATAGGGACTGAAGGAATAACAAAGTACAAAGCTGAAGTTTTAAATCTGTTTGAGGCCTTAAGTAATATGGAAGAAAGCCTTGAAATGGCCAGTGATGAATACTGGAAGAATGTAAAGAAGTCATCCTCACAGCTGCAAATAATAACCTGCAGAGAGCTAAGAAAGGCAAGAAGAAATGGTTCGATGAAGAGTGTGAAGAAGCTGAAGACAAGGTTATGAAACCATGGAAAAAATGGTTGCAAACAAATAAGAATCCTGAAATAGAACTTGTTTATCAGCAGGCTCAAACGCAGGCAAACATATTTAACTGGAAGAAAAAGAAACAATTGCTAAAACAACAGATTGAATCTATTCATGAATATCATCAAAATAACATCTGGAAAATGTATGGTACAATCAACAAAATTAGAAAAGGTTTTCATTACAAGACCAAGGTGATGAAGGATTTAAATGGCAATATGATGGCTGAACCAAGAAAAATTTTAGTGACAGGCAAGGAGTATTTTTGACAACCTAACAACCTATTGAATTGTCCTGATCCTGACCACCAATTACTAGTTCCCGCAACAGTCACAACCGTGAGGAAATTCCAGAACCACATATGAGGAGAGTATCAAAGCAACTAGCAGTGATGGCATCCCAGATGATATACTAAAATATAGAAGAGAAGCATTGCACAGACGTTTATTTCATCTTATAGAGATAATCTGGAAATCAGATAACATCACAACAGAGTGGAGAGAATCGTTAATAGACCCATATATAAAAAAGGAGACAGGGAAGATCTCAGAAACTATAGAGGAATATCATCAGTCTATACAGGTTATAAGATCTTATCCTGTTTATTGCTATGCCGCTTAAAACCATATGATGGAAATTGGGATTATCAAAATGGCTTCCACAAAAACAGATCCACCACTGACAACATATTTGCAGTCAAATCAATAAATGAAAAAGTTTGGAAATGTAAACAAAAAGTACATTACCTGTTCATCGATTTTATGAAAGCTTATGACTCCATCCATAGACAAAGCTTGTGGAATGTAATGACTGAATTTTGTTTCCCAATTAAATTGATAAATCTTTGCAAAGTATGCATGGAGGAAAATACAAGCAGGGTTTTACTAAATGGATTAAAGACCAACCATTTTAAAAATAAAACTGTGTTAAGCCAAGGAGATGCTTTGTCCCCCTTTCTCTTCAATTTAGCTTTAGAAAGAGTTGTGAGGAAACTCAAACTGGTACATGCTGGGATCCTGCAAGAAAGCAAAATTAATGTGTTAGCATACGCATATGACATAATGCTCATTGGAATCAGTGAAACAAAGATTAGGCAATTATTTGTGGAGCTTGTAACAGAAGCATCAAAGACTTGGCCAGAAAGTAATGACGAGACAGCGAAATCATGATAGTTCAAATATGTAGAGATCAATTGGATAAACAATTACATCTAATAGTTCGTGCACACAAATTCGAGCATGCTGAACACTTCAAATTTCTGGGACCAGTGGTAGATGAACAAAATCAGAAACAAGTAGAAATAAAAGCGAGACTGCAAAATGCTAACTGAGCCTATTATATAACACAGAATCTGTTAGGGTCCACACTGCTGTCTAGGAAAACTAAAATAAAAGTTATATAACACAATCATCAGACCAGTTCGAATCTATGGAGTAGAAACATGGGTCCTAACGAAAGCGAAAAAAGTGGTCCAACTCAAACATTCATATTTCTTTACGTACTACACGAATATGTAATAAAAATGGGGGTTCCTGTTTTAAAAAAACGCAGTTGATATGTGTTTGACCTATGGCAGCGCCATCTAGTGGGCCAACCATAGCGCCATCTGGTTTCCCCCTTCAACCTAGACAAGTTTTGTTCTTTGAAGCTTTTTCGTTTGACACTTATTACGTGAGATATTTGGCCCGGTCACTATCAATGGAACACCCTGTGAGTGTGTGTGTGTATGTATGTATATAAAGTCCTGTCATTTCATTAAACATTAATCTGTTTATTTTGTTTATTTACATTCATGTATCATTCTTGTACAGAATTATCATGGACATAAATAAACAAAAGACACAATGGTCTTGAAGAAGTTTACGTGAACTTTGAAACATGACAAGTTTCAAAAATACTGCATGGATATATCAGTAAACTGACTGTTTTCTTCAAAAACAGCCTCTAAAATACAAGCATCTAAAAGAAGTTTGTATAAACATGTAATTACCGAAGATTTAAATCATTTTGTGATTTCTGAAAGATTTTTACATATTTACATAGTCACATATGAAATATTAAATTATTTTTTTTGCTTCAAGGTATTCTACAACACCGTATGGATGTTTGTGTCAGGAGAGTTTTACTTAATAAATGAAAAGCACCAGTTTGCTTTGGTTCGAAAGTATTACTTTTATTGTGTTAACCATTTTTTGGCTTACAAGGCCATCTTCAGATGGTTACTGAGTACTGTCAGTAAAGAAGTTACAATGTTTGCAAACAACATTGGAAGTGAAGTAACATGTCTAGACTGAAGCAGAAACATATAGTAAGTAACATCTTTGACATTGTGGTCGTAATGCAATGAAAAAGTAAAAAAATTGAACAGAAAATAAATAACAATGGAGTAGACAGGAAAACATTTAACACAATATATGAACAGCATGCCTGCATAACAGTTCTTATTAATAAACAAAACTAATAAAATAAAAATTAGTACTAGACAAGGCTACATCAGGAGGTATGGAACATGGAGAGTTATACATAAACCAATTACTGTATTATTTTGCCCACTACCTCAACATGATGTTGATTTAAAAGATAACTTACTTTATCAGGGTCCCTGATTTCCTTCCCATTTTTCTTTATAGAACATAAGAAAGAAATTCAACATTAACATTTCGATATTATTGTATATATTTATTGCATTAAGATGGTGGTTCCAACATTCAGGTTTCATAAATGTTATTTACACAATTCATATTTTCCATCCATAATTTTATACAATCTACTGTAGTTGGTAAAATCATTTTAATTTTAATAACATGTTTACAGTGTGGCATTTCACAAATTTCTTTTTTTCTAGTACTTGCATGACATATTTACAGTGGTGTGTATAGATGACAACAGTTCCTTGTTTACCCCTCAGTGCACACCAGAAATGTCTAAAATGGGGCAATATACCAATTCAGAGAAGCAGAAGAGGGAGATTGAAGACGTCCAGACAAGTAGTACATAGTCAGTACTGCAAGAGATTCAAGCAGCAATGAATGGTAGCAATGAGGATGATAAGTTGGGTCTGTATATGATAGCTGAATTAAAGAAAATTATAAACTGGAAAATAAAAGCAGAAACCAAGTGTATTATCATGAATGCCAACAAATGTACCCTACAGACTTAAAATATTCACAGAAGTCCTCATACACTTCTCTGGCACATAATGATGTCCTGTTTTGCCCTGTTGTGGCAAGCTTGGGGGAGAGTGGTCACCCTGCCAAGAACCATTCCCTATGGTGCACAAATCTGTCTCTTCAACGTCAGTATTTACCAGATAACTGCTACCTGCTTCATCAATTAAATAATTATGAACTAAGCTCAAAGTGTGGTTGATCAGTTTCACTTTTTCCACTGGAAGTTATACGTTACCCAGGAAAATCCTGAAGTGATTGGCCAAAATACCAAATGCATTTTCTACTACACATCACTCTTGAAGGCCTGTCGTTAAAAACTTAATTTTCCTTTCGGTCCTCACAGTCTGTGAATGGCTTCATGATGTATGGTTCCAAATGAAATGCATCATGTGCCACTATTTCAAGGGGTTACCAAAAATAAAAGGAATAACATTGCCATGGGAGGAGCTTGTGCAGTAAGCATTTCTGACGCAAGGCGTGTATGGTGCAGCTAATTGCCAGTTCAGTGGCACCTGTGCTGTCGACCTGGCTTGTTCTGTTCATCTCCAGTGATTGTTTCTTCGTTCATTATAAATGGATGTTTATGTGAACAACGTGCAGCTGTGAAATTTTGTTTTCTACTCAGTAAAAACGTTGCTGAAATTGTTTTAATGTTGAAAACAGATTACGAAGATGTTGCTATTGGAAAAACTCAGGTGTAAAAGTGGTTTGTTCGATTTAAAAACGGTGACATGTCGACTGATGACAAACGTCGTTCTGGACGTTCACAAACAGCCCGAATCGATGAAAATATTGACAAATTCGAGAGCTTGAGCTCACAGATTATCGACAGAGAATTGATCAACTGTTAGAAATGAGTACGTTATCTTGGAGCTCGGTTCAGCGAATTTTAATGGAAGATTTGGGAATGAAAAGGATTGCTGCCAAGTTTGTTCCTCAGGCTGTGAGTGACAATCAAAAGGAACGTCGAGTTGAAGCATGTTGTGCTTTGAAACAACAGTTTGAAACTTATCCATATTTTCTGTCAAAGGTCATAGTTGGTGATGAGTCATGGGGCTATGGCTACGACCCAGAAACAAAGCAACATTCAAACCAATGGAAGACGTCATCGTCATCCCGCCCAAAAAAGTCAAGTCATTCATCAAAATAATGTTGATTAGCTTAGGTCGAAGTCCATTCAAGGTTTGTTCTCCCAGACCAGACTGTCAATCAAACCTTATATTTGAAATGAAATTACAATGAAATCCAGACCTTCTAGCTGCTTACAGGCGTTGATAAATATTAACGGGGACATTTGAAAATGTGTGTCCCGACCGGGACTCAAACCCGGGATTTCCTGCGGATATGGCAGACGCCCTATCCGACTGAGCCATCGAGGACACAGAGTAGAGTGAGACTGTGGGGACTTATCTCTGGCACGCTCAGCATACGCCTGCATAATAATTTTTTAAATGCTGTGAAATACCCACACTTCCACCTAATTGTCTACACACTACATTTGTAGTGCCCCTGCGCACTATACTCATCACTTGCGGCAGTTGATCTACCGATTCCCGTAAGAGTTCGGGCAATGTGAGTGCATCCGCACTGAAGATCATTGACCGGTAAGCCTTATCTATATGAAGATGTTAACTCTTAGGGGAATCTCTAGATTAACTGCCGCGAGTAATGAGCAAAGTGGGCGGACAATAACTTGGAAGTGTGGGTCTCACAGGAAACGTGCCCGAGATAAGTCCCTGCAGTCACTCTGTCCTCTGTGTCCTCAATAACTCAGTCAGATAGAGCGTCTGTCATGTAATTTTGAAATCGCGGGTTCGAGTCCCCGTCAGGGCACACATTTTCAACTCTCTTCGTTGATATTTATCAACGCCTGTAAGCAGCTAAAGATCTGGATTTCATTGTAACTTCATTCTTCGAGATCACCAATGGTATCTGTTCTTTTGGACAAGTCCGAAAGAACTGATACCCTCTTCGTATATTTTATTTGAAAGTTTTAAGAAGATTAGACAACATAGTTTGTCAAAAAAGACCCAATTTGTGGCAGACATGAGATTGTTTCTTCCACCACGACAAAGCATCTGCACACACAGCCATCTCTGTTAGTTTTCGGCTAAAAATGGCACGGTTCCGCTGCTCCACGCACCTTTCTTACCTGAACTGGCTTTTTCTGAATTCCACATATGAAAAGGGGCATGAAAGGACACTGATTTGACAACATTGGAGAAGTCAACAAAAAAATGAGGGAAGAGCTGTTAGCTATTTCTAAAGGTGACTACGAAAAATGTTTCGAACAGTGGAAGCACTGGTGGGTCAAAATTATTAGTTGTACAGTAGAGTTCTTTGAGACGGATGGGGGTTGTTTTGTAAACAATTTGAAAAATATAACTATTAAAAAATAATTCCGATTTTTTGAGTACCCATCGAGTGTCTTGACACTTTTATGTTACTGCTTGGAAGTGTTTTTTCCTGGGGTATCTTAGCCAGTTTTCACTAAATGCAGTACTGATCTGACTTTTGGCATAGACACCTCCATTACTTACTGTGCTATTGCAATCAATGTCAGCTAAAGTTAACCTGTATCTAGCATCTACAACAGCGAGGGCACAAGGCTGTGAAACTTTTTGTAGCTATAATATGTCGAGTCTGCAGATCATGAACAGCAAACCCAACATGTTTCCCGTCCGTGCCGGTCGCGGTGGCCGAGCGGTTCTAGATTCTTCAGTCCGGAACCGCGCGACTGCTACGGTCGCAGGTTCGAATCCTGCTTCGGGCATGGATGTGTGTGATGTCCTTAGGTTAGTTAGGTTTAAGTAGTTCTAAGTTCTAGGGGACTGATGACCTCAGATGTTGAGTCCCATAGTGCTCAGAGCCATTTTCCCGTCCGTTGCACCTGAAAAGAGAATTTGCACACACATTTAATAATGAACACACTTATATTGGTAACGGCAATTAATTGCTGAAAACTTCTACTGGTGTAGAATATGTCACTAATCCTATTCCATTTGTACACATTTATGTTCACTTAATGTCAGGATTTGAATAGTACATAGCTCAATTTTGTGGCTCGCCAGTACAGTTTGGAAAATGTCACAACTTACCAAATTCTTCAGAAATTCGATTCTATTCTGCTCCTGTTGTTGGGACCTGTTAACAGTTTAACCAAAGTTAGTTTCTCAGTGGCATCTAAAGTTATTCCACACTAGAAAAGTAACAGTAGTTTACCTTCAAGTATTTATCTTTCAGCTGTTTACAAATTTCAGCATACGCCTGCACAATAATTTTTGAAATGCTGTGAAGTTCTATGGCTGAAAGCTAGGCTCTTTAGTGATTCCCTAGTTACCAGGAATCGAAGTGTGACAACCAGCCTGAAACATAATGGGACATAACGTTAAGTTGCCAGTGGTATGTGATGGTCCAATCACACAACGCATAAATCAAATGGTCTGATTCTTACCTCCCGCTAAGTGAAATAGCTTCCCTCACCACAGTATCATGCGCGAATCCCGTCATCTACAATAGTCAGTAGCTTGTCAAAACATGACACTTCCATCCTGTCGATATTAACGAATTCCAGAGGATCTTCAGTCCTCAACTCCTTCATTAACAGATAGTATGGGTCCCCGCCTTCATTCCTTCTTCGCAGCCAAGGCAAAACCCAATTTCTGCCCCTGGCATTACGTCGCTGTTCTGTCATAATTACGAAAGATGCTAGAGGCTACTGTCACTTCAAATGCAACATAAATAGTGTCCGCCATGTCTAAAACGCTGTGAAACCAAAGCAAACATCGATAATAATTTTCATGCACCAGCATGATATAAAAAAGAACACTTTAGTCCACATTTCTGTGTAATCATAATGCAATTTCATTCCATTTGTACAAGAGAACAACAAATGCTTAACAAATATGAACCTAGATCTCTCAGACGATTTGATATGAGTGAGTAGCAGTTCTACGAACCGATCAGTTTTCGCACTCTACGACATAAACAAGACTATAGTTCCGAATATATTCTCTTAGGGTGCCTGTGCAGACATATGTGGTAGGTATATCGTGTAATCGGTCGGCGTGAACCAGTCTGTAGTTCCACCTTGTACACTTGAGGCGCTGGTGCTGACTTGTATACTTTAGGTGTGCCGTATAAAGGGGGGTTAAAACATTTCGAGGGGCAGATGTGGAATCAGACCATAATTTATTTGTTATGAACTGTAGACTGAAACTAAAAATATTGCAGGAATGTAGGAAATTAAGAAGATGAAATCTGTATAAGTTGAAAGAACCAGAGGCTGCTGATAGTTTCAAAAGGAGCACTGGACAACGTTCGACTGAAACCGGAGAAAGAAATGCAATAGGAAACGAATGGATAGCTTTGAGAGGTGAAATAGTGAAGGCGGCAGAGGCTCACGTAGGTAAAAAGACAAGACCTAGTAGAAATCGTTGTATATCAAAGGAGATATTGAATTTACGAGAGTCATTTCAAAAGTCATGCATACTGCCCAAGCGCGACCTGTACGGTGGAGTGATCAAGTCGAGACTTGTCAGTTGCGAGCGAGATTCAGGCGTGACAGCTATATATGTGTTTGCCGGCTTGCGGTTTGTGTAGCGGTGTCGTGAGTAACACAGTTTTAAAATGGAATCTGATACCGAGACAGATCGGATTACACGTTGCGACTAGCGGTTCATGAAAAACGAGTCCCTAAATGGAAAGAACCCATCGAAAATTTGCGACGCTAGTAATAGTATACTGGATCGTAGCGCAGTATCACGATGGTCTACTCGTTTCCGTGAAGGTCGGCTGCGTACTGAGGACAAACCAAGAACTGGACGGCCAACCGCAACAAACGACACCTCTCCGGTTATCGTTAATGACGTTTTGAGAGAGAATCGACGAAAAATGTGCGACGAAATTGCGGATGAGGACAGAATTCCTATCACTTCAGTTTACAGAATCACAACAGAAAAATCAAAGACGAGAAAATTTGCTGCAAGATGGGTTCTACATGATCTGAGAGAAGAGCTTCTGCGCTATAGAAAAGAAGAACAGTTTCTGAATAGGATTGTTGCACTTGAAACCTGGATACGAGATGTTGAGCCAGAACTGAAGTCTCAGTCGGCACAATGGAAAAGTTATGACTCTCCACGCCTGAAAAATTCGCTGTGAGCAACAAATGGTGAAATTGATGATGATCTTTGTGTATGACATGAATGGAATCATAGCTACACTCCTGGAAATTGAAATAAGAACACCGTGAATTCATTGTCCCAGGAAGGGGAAACTTTATTGACACATTCCTGGGGTCAGATACATCACATGATCACACTGACAGAACCACAGGCACATAGACACAGGCAACAGAGCATGCACAATGTCGGCACTAGTACAGTGTATATCCACCTTTCGCAGCAATGCAGGCTGCTATTCTCCCATGGAGACGATCGTAGAGATGCTGGATGTAGTCCTGTGGAACGGCTTGCCATGCCATTTCCACCTGGCGCCTCAGTTGGACCAGCGTTCGTGCTGGACGTGCAGACCGCGTGAGACGACGCTTCATCCAGTCCCAAACATGCTCAATGGGGGACAGATCCGGAGATCTTGCTGGTCAGGGTAGTTGACTTACACCTTGTAGAGCACGTTGGGTGGCACGGGATACATGCGGACGTGCATTGTCCTGTTGGAACAGCAAGTTCCCTTGCCGGTCTAGGAATGGTAGAACGATGGGTTCGATGACGGTTTGGATGTACCGTGCACTATTCAGTGTCCCCTCGACGATCACCAGTGGTGTACGGCCAGTGTAGGAGATCGCTCCCCACACCATGATGCCGGGTGTTGGCCCTGTGTGCCTCGGTCGTATGCAGTCCTGATTGTGGCGCTCACCTGCACGGCGCCAAACACGCATACGACCATCATTGGCACCAAGGCAGAAGCGACTCTCATCGCTGAAGACGACACGTCTCCATTCGTCCCTCCATTCACGCCTGTCGCGACACCACTGGAGGCGGGCTGCACGATGTTGGGGCGTGAGCGGAAGACGGCCTAACGGTGTGCGGGACCGTAGCCCAGCTTCATGGAGACGGTTGCGAATGGTCCTCGCCGATACCCCAGGAGCAACAGTGTCCCTAATTTGCTGGGAAGTGGCGGTGCGGTCCCCTACGGCACTCCGTAGGATCCTACGGTCTTGGCGTGCATCCGTGCGTCGCTGCGGTCCGGTCCCAGGTCGACGGGCACGTGCACCTTCCGCCGACCACTGGCGACAACATCGATGTACTGTGGAGACCTCACGCCCCACGTGTTGAGCAATTCGGCGGTACATCCACTCGACCTCCCGCATGCCCACTATACGCCCTCGCTCAAAGTCCGTCAACTGCACATACGGTTCACGTCCACGCTGTCGCGGCATGCTACCAGTGTTAAAGACTGCGATGGAGCTCCGTATGCCACGGCAAACTGGCTGACACTGACGGCGGCGGTGCACAAATGCTGCGCAGCTAGCGCCATTCGACGGCCAACACCGCGGTTCCTGGTGTGTCCGCTGTGCCGTGCGTGTGATCATTGCTTGTACAGCCCTCTGGCAGTGTCCGGAGCAAGTATGGTGGGTCTGACACACCGGTGTCAATGTGTTCTTTTTTCCATTTCCAGGAGTGTACAAATAGAGTGCTCCAGGGGATGTCTGTAACTGGCGCGTACTACAAGCTGGTTCTGCACCCTAAAATTCATCAAAGAAGGCGTGACATGCTTGCAGCAGGTGTTCTCATTTTGCACGATAATGCAAGATCGCAAACTGCCCTATCAGTGAGAGAAACGCTCAACACATATGGATGGGAAATACGCCCCAACCCACCGTACGGTCTTGATATGAGACCAACAGACGTTATTTGTTTCCCACACCGAAGGAACAACTCCGTGGAAAACGTTTTGATACAACAGATGAAGATTCCTGTGAGACGACCGGAGTAATCAGACAGCTCAACAACGAAGGTGTCCTGTCCGGAATACAGAAGTTGCCAAAATGCTGGGAAACTGTCACAAGCGAGAATGGAGACTACATTGAAGCCTATAAAGGTATTCTGTAAAATAAATTATTTTCTTCAACTCCGTCATACAATGTGCAGAAAGGAGTAAATATAAAAATGAAGCAGGCGAAGGGGCACACAGACATCAAAAAATGAAACTGTCAGAAAGTGAAAAAATATTAAGAAAGAAGGGATAGAGGACAAATGCAAGGCTTTAGAAGCATACATAAGTAAACGAGAGATAGATACTGGCTATAGGAAAATTAAAGAGTTCTTTGAAGAAGAAAGAATCAACTGCATGCATAAGGAGAGCTTAGATAGCAACCAAGTGCTGTGAAAGGAAGGGAAAGCTCAAAGGTGGTAGGGTTAGGGCTTCTACAAGGGAAATGAACTTGAAGACACTATTATGGAAAGGGAAGAGGACGTCGATGAAGGTGAAATGGGAAATAACGCTAATGCGAGAAGACTTTGCGAGAGCACTAAAAGACCCAAGTGGAAACAAAGATTCTGGAGTAAAGGGCATTCCCTCAGAATCCTCGGGAGAGCGATCCACGACAAAACTATTTCACATGGTGCGCAAGACGTATCAACACAGGCGAAATAAACTCAGATTTCAGGAATCATTAATAATATTTCCAATTTCAAAGAAATCAGGTGTTGATAGCCATGGTTCAAAAATGTTGACACGAATTATTTACGGAAGAGTGGAGAAAATGTAAAGGCTTACCTTGGGGAAGAACGGTTTGGGTTATGCAGAAATGTAGAAACGCGCGAAGCAACACTGACCCTACGACACACTGTGGAAGATAGGTTGAAGAAAGGCAAACTTACATTTGTAAATCTAGAGAAAGCTCTTGACAATGTGTGCTTGGCTACACTCTTGGAAAATTTAAAAGTAGCGGGGTAAGATACGGGACCGAAATGTTTTTTACAACTTCTGGAGAAACTACATTGCAGTTATGAGGCTGGAAGGTTACGAAAGGAAGGGAGTGGCTGAGAAATGAATGAGACAGGGTGGTAGCCCATCCCCTATGTTATTCAATCCATACACTGAGCAAGTGATGATGGAAGCTGAAGAAAAATTAGGAGCAGGAGTTACAGTTCAGGCATAAAGAATGTCTTTGAGGTTTGTCAATGGCACTGTAAATTTCTCACAGACGCCTAAGGACTTGGCAGAGCAATTAAACGGACTGGCTAGTGTATTGAAAAAAGATTATGAGGTGAATATCAGTAAAAGCAAAACAAGGGTAATGGAAAGAAGCTCTATTGAATCAGGGAATGCTGAGGGGCTAAGATTACGAAACGATAAACTCAAACTACTAGAGGAGTTTTTTTCATTTGGGCAGCAAAATAACTGATGAAGACCGAAGTACGAAAGAAATAAATCGCAGACTGAATATGGCATGAAAATCTGTTCTGCAAAAGTGGAATTTGTTAGCATCGAATATAGATTTAAGTGTTAGGAACTCTTTTCTGGAGATATTTGTCTGGAATGTATCCTTGTATGAAACCTGGCTACGAGATGGGTTCCACATGATGAGTGAAGAGCAGAAAGCAGGTCGCAAAATAATCTCGGAAAAGAAGGAAAACAGTTTTTGAATAGGATTGTTGCCTTTCATGAAACCTGGATACGAGATGTTGAGAAAGAACTGAAGTTCTGGGTCTCCACGCCTGAAACAAAACCGCTACCAGCACTAAAAGGTGAAACTGATTATGATCTTCGCGTACGACATGAATGAAGTGCTCCAGGGGACGTCTGTAACAGGTGCATACTACAAGCTGGTTCTGCAAATTTTTTGCACCCTAAAATTTCATCAAAGAAGGCCTGACATGCTTACAGCTGTCACAAATGTTTTTGAGTGGGGTCCGTCTTTAGCAAAACACGATTTTTTTTCCAGACATGTTTCACTGCAGTTGCAGCATCATCAGTGGTTTTTATTTTTTATGCTGTTAAACATAAGTAATGTTCTTTACTGTTTAAATACGTACAAATATTAGTTTATAAATCGTAATTACAGGTTTTTAAGGAGCACATAAAATTTTGTATACATACCTTCTTACCACATGGCGTGGTTTTCCAGCTGTATTACGTTTTTATAGTGTCTGTTTTTCTTTACAGTTTGTCGCCTGCAACTATATACAGCTTAATGTAGGCAAAACATTTACGCAAAATTTACGGTTTCCAAACTGATGTGGCTATGTGCCTGAGATTAATAATTTACATGAATGGTTGTGTGTGTGTGTGTGTGTGTGTGTGTGTGTGTGTGTGTGTGTGTCTATTTAATCATGTTTCACTTACGGTTTCTTTTTTCGTCATCTTCGTCATTGTCAAGTTCAGTGTTTTGAGTTGTCACTGTCACTGTCACTTACAGCTGGTGTCCTCATTTTGCATGTTAATGCGAGACCGCATATTCCCTACCAGTGAGAGCAACGCTCGACAAATATTGATGGGAATACGTCCCCACCCACCGCGCAGTCCCGATATGAGACCGTCAGATTTCGATTTGTTTCCCAAATTGACGTGGACGAAAGGCAACTCATACACGAAGCTATTTCGATGTTGTACCCATATTTTGGAAAAAATATAAAAAACTTCAAAGTATCCCAATTGGAAGTTGTTGAAACGTCCCCTTAGAAAAATTATACAGGACTGTGCTTAAACTGACACACAATGTTTTTAGCGCAACGCAATCTGACTTTCAAAAATCCCTACAAAAGAATGGCCCTGACTAACATTAACCTATACCTTTCACAAATCACTTACCTTACAAAAATCTTCGTTACTCGAACTACTGCAATACAGCGAGCGCCACTACTGTCAGCTAAATAAAAGATTCAAACTACGGAAGGCACTAACTACTGATCGGCATAGTTAGCAAATGAAAGATTTTAATAGAGAACAAACAATGTATTTATCTTAATAGTGTTGAAAAATGATAATATATATAGCAGTACATGACATCCAGTCTTACAAATTTCAAAACTCCGCCATTTCTCTCCCCACATCCACCACCACTGCTGGCGGCTCACCTCCAACTGCGCAATGCTACGCGCTGTTAACATCCAGCTGCCCAACACTACAATGGCAGACAATGCAAACTAGCCACAGACTGCACACAGCACAGCTAGTGATTTTCATACAGAGCGCTACGTGGCGTTACCAATAAGAAAACAGAAACAGCCTACTTACATAGCCCCCATGCTCCCCACAAAAAATTTTACAAATTGTTTTGGGCACTGCCCAATACATATTTGTTAAAAAAAATTTCACAATTACAGTAACAAAGAAATCAAATGCACACACTTATTGATACAATGTTGGTCAAATGCTAAAATTTTCTCACAGCCCATAAAGACAGTCCTCATCATTCATCACAGTAAAACTGCCGTTTCTTTTCTCAAAGTCTGAGCAGTAAAGGACAATGCACACGGAAATAGTGGATTTCCATGCAGTCTTGAAGAAGTAGTGTTGTCCTTCCAACGGAAAGACAGTGCTGACTCTTGACATGCTGACAGGTAATGGGCCACAACAGAGCAAACCCACAGCAGAGTCATTCGACGTTTTGAAAGAATATTGGTAGGTAGGTCATCACAGAGCAGACCCACTGTAGTCCTGGTAGAGATTACGGTATTGGTGGGCCACCAGAGTTGCAGACCCACTGCAGTCCTCGTAGAAATAATGGTATTGGTGGGTCATCAAAGATGCAGACCCACTGTAGTCCTTGTAGAGATGGCCAGCAGCTATCTGTTGTGACTGTGCAGGTGCACAATCACCATTGAAGAGTCTTGCAGATAATATAGCAAGTCCATAAACCACCACTTGTGCACTCACAAAGTTTTTAGAATTATCCTTAGAACCAGCAATGCTGTTAACCAGTCCCTTGCTGAATTATCAACTCACGTGCAAACACTAACAGTCCCTACTTCTCACATATTGTCCATATACTATGACCAACAGAAACGTGTGCAGTGAAAGGTAACTTACAAGTTACTTAATTTGATGAAATGGTGTCAATTACAATTTTATAACATAAGAATACAATAACAAAGGTACAAAATAAATCATTAAAGAACATAACAATACAGATAACATTTGTAGTAACACAGGCCTTACAGAAGAATAGAAATAAACATATACATCCATGTTACAGAAATTATGACATAAGTAAATATATAAAATAATGAGAATAGTTTTCGAAACATTAACTTCACACATGAGCATTAAAACAGAACAGAATAAATAATGTCTAAACATCTTTAGAAAGTAAATAACATATTATTAGAAAAATTCTACAACATAAATCTTATTAGCTAAACACATAAAGACAGGAAAAACACAAATATACAAGAGTACACAAACACATAGGGGGATAACACAATGGAAAGGACAGGGTTCGTTTTCAGTGTAGCATTTGGTACTGCAGTCCAACCCAAAACTTCATTCCATAGATCTTTCGTCTTATTTCAACATTTGTTTTCACCGAAACGTCCTATCCAAGCATGCTTTCTGTATTTATATGTTCACATATTTCTTACCTCATTATTTATTTTCCATTATCTTACATCATTTATTTCCAAGAAAATCCTACCTAAACCTGTTGTCCCTAAACCCTACTTTTTGTTCATATCCTCTTTCAAAATTCTTTTTTGGCCAAACCATTTTCTTATAGCTTCCCAATGCATTTCTTCCATTTCATCACAACTCGGTCTCACATATAGCCTACCCCATCTTAAGCTAACTTAAATCTACTGAGCTCAGATGCTAAACTAAGGGATGAGGCAATGCAGCAGCACAAAACAATTAATACAAACAGCAGTGAAAAAAATGCAAATTGGCAAAGCTAGCAGCACTAAATGTAATAACTTATATCTAAACATGACAAACCCACAAGCAGAAAAAATAGTACACTAAAGACAACAATGCAGATAAGGGAAATGTATATTCACATCTTAATGTCTATGTAATTAAAGTGGTGCACCACAAAAACTAATCCTACAAAAAATTACCAAGTACTTGAAAAGAAAATTATATATGCAGTTACTGTTATTAGTCTCGTCTTATTGTTCTTTCCATTCCAAGAGCTCCTTTTTCGAAGAATGTGGATCATAAAATAATTATTTAGTAGATCTGTTGACAGAAAGTGTTCACATTAACAAATGCATTTAATTTTAATTTAAAAAACAAATGCTGCAACACAGCTGGAAAACATATCAAATGAAATAATCAACTATGTACTAAGCATAAAAATATCATTCAACAGTCATATGACATTTCATAAGTTAGTAGAAATTCTCTTAATTCTCGTAGAAAGACACTTCTCATAATCAGGTGTGCAGGTGTACGAATATTTCCCATCAATTCATAAGCATTTCAGTAAGTAGCACAAAGTACGAGTAATCATGTTTCCAAGTAATGAGCGTGTCGTATTTGTGATGCTTTCTACAAAGGAATGTCAATAGCGAGGATAATGGCCTCCTTTTATTTTTTTTTCTTCTCCACCTGTGCCTCTGAAAGGCACACACTAATGGCTTTTTTCCAACGACTGTCCCGCAGCTGGGTGCCCACGACGCATTACATGAAGGTGGTCACTTAACATTCTTACCGAAATATTTACGACACCAGTTTGCACTACAATGGCAGTCTCAGATAAAAAGTTTCACAGGTCAAGAATTTGCGTTACAGATGTGTAGAAACAAAATCCTATTAATATAACAGTGTCCAAAAAATTTTCGTCGGCATTGTAATACATTCACGCATTTACATACATTTCATAACTCTTAAAGTACGATTCTTGGTTTCCAACATCCTTTTCCACAAATCAGAGTCCCTAACCACTACTCATTATTCATACACATATTCGTCAACACTTCTTCAATATTTCATCATAATAAATATGTAGCATAATCATATTCCTCATATACGGTAGCATCATCTTATTGATCATAAACATACCTCAACAGCATAATACACATCGTCATTGTAAAAATAACATCATAACACCTCAGTCAAATCTCAAAAACGTCGTAGCTTTCTGCAATAATGTCAAAACCTAAAAAAAATTCTCTGCTCATTTCAATAGTTTCATCCACCTCAAACGTACTTTAAAATCATGCTCCCTTACCAAATACATCATTCAAAGCTCTCATAGTATCACAATGGTTCCGAAAAAAAAATGAACAGTTCACAAAGTACAGACAAAATACAATTTCATAAGTGTGAAGTTACCCAACTGTGTAATTGCGTAAACATGTGTCACTGATGTAGTAAAAAAAATGTTTATCTCTCAGTTAAATGATCAGATAGCTGTGTAATTTGAGTTTTAGAGAAATATGGTACCGATGTGTAAAGTTGTATAAGCAAATACCATATTAGCTAGGGCTCCTTGTGCTTGCCAAACACATGGTACACAAAGTAGGCGTGTACCCCCTGAGGATTAATGTAATTATACCCTCAGGCGTTACAGATTACAGTAATGGAATGAAATGTATTACGGAAAACTTTTGTATCATTGTATTTCAAATATCTTTAAAAATAAATGATTTAAGTGCAAAATTAATCACTCAAATACGTGTCCTGTAGCGCTAAATGTGCGTCTTGTTGTAAGATAATTTCTGTGGAAGTGTCGTAGTTATTGTCCTCCGAAAGCTAAGTTCTGCAGAAGCCAATGTACTTACCTCATGATAAACAAAAGTGAAATGCTTTGCATATAGATCTCTTAGTTATTACTTATTATTTGAAGAGTATGCCGTGATGAAGAAAGTACTGTGCTGTAACGTATTGTTGTGCTACGGAAAAGGCAGTCTCATTGTAGCTATACCACAAAAGTTACTACTAAAACATGTTTTACTTTCCAGAATAATACAGAAAAACTGTGCAGATATAAAACAGAAACACCGCAAAAGCAACATTGTAAATTGTCACTCATTAGTAGCATCGTGATAAAATCGTGTAGCTGTCACATAAACTAACCACTGTGTCATCTGGTATCTCACAGAAAGTACTTTAAATCCAGAATGTATTTTCAAGTAAACCAAAATGTTGCATTAAAATCTCATTAGCAGTACCAGTATATGTTCTAAGTATGTAAGCCTTATAGTCGTTACATAATCGTGCAACTAACAAGCAAGAATGTACACACACAATAACACTGTGACGTCTGTTCACTATAATAATGCATTCGTAATTTCTGTTTAAATAAGTTCTCTTGGTTCTTGATTGGATATTTAACTTCAAACATGGTTGCATGGTAACAGTTTCTAAGTCTGACAATGCATATTAGAAATGTGAAGTGAAAAGTTTTATGGCAAAGACAAAGTTAAAAAGTAGATTATCTTTCAATAAACGGTTATACATGTGAAATGTTGTGTAAACCCTACACTCTTCCTAGTGCACAGAGTTTCAACTTCAACGCAATTATCATGTGGTATACGTCGGATTCTGTAAGGTCCATTGTAAACTAGAAAGAATTTGTGATTCAAATGTTTCTTCTTATGTGACAATGAATGAGCTTTAATGAGAACTTTCTGACCAATATATAATTTCTTTGCATTTGCTTTACCGTGTAGTTTTCTCCTTTTGTCTGCTGCAGATTTTATATTTTTTTAAGAGCCAAATCAATTATGTCTTTGTGTCGAAGTTTACGTGTATTCGGGAAAGGTACAAGCTCTCTGATTGTGTTCGGTGGTTCTTCATTCTTCAGTACAAGAGTAGGTGGTAAAGCAATGGAATCATGAGGCATTTCATTCAGCACATTTTGAAATAAGTGTAAATATCTGTGCCAATGCTGATGCTTTCTGTGACAATAAAGTCTGCAAAGTTTATTGATTTCTTTCATAACCCGTTCAGACGGGTTACAATGTGGTGAGCACAATGAAATAAAAACAGGTTTGATTTTATGATTCCGAAGCATGCGTGACCAACCAGCAGATCTGAATTGGGGTTTGTTATCTGAAATGACTTTATTAACGTGTCCAACTTCACGTGAGAAATTTTTAACAAAGGCGTTGGATACAGACCGTCCAGTGGCTTTACCTAACAGTGAGAAAGAAAAAAATTTTGAAGTAAGTTCAACAACGACTAGAACGTACGAAAATCCATTAGATGTTCTGACAAGCAGTCCCAAGAGATCAACAGCAGCAAATTCTTTTAATTTAGAAGGAATAATAGGAAACAACGAAGCATGATGTGAGATAGTAGATGGTTTCGCCTTTTGACAAAGTTTACAAATATATAAGACTCTTCGAATTCTCTTTTCCATATTGTTAAAATAACAAGTCGTTTGAAGAATATGATAACATTTTCTTGGACCAAAATGTGCGTAGCTGAAATAAATGTACCAAATGAGCTTATTAACAAAATCGTCTGGAATGCAAAGTACCCATAGCTTGTCATCAACAGTGCAGCGTTTGAAGAGTATGTTGTTTCTAACCAGGTAATAATGCCAAATCTGAATGTGTGTCTTTTCATGCCAGTTACTTTTGATGTCTTTCCAAATCGGATCTTTATCTTGTTCATGAGCAATGTCCTTTAAAGATGTGGAGATGAAGTTTTCAAAGGCGACTTTCTGAATATAAAGAATACTGAAATTTTTCTCGTGGTTGCCTTCTGTGTTACTTTTCTCAAGCCCAGCCGGTGCGCGTGACAGTGCGTCCGCAACAATGTTTTCCTTGCCGGGAATGTAGACTATTGTAAAGTGGAATTCTTGCAGAAATAATGCCCAACGTTTTAACCTGTCATGATTTAATTTTGAAGACATAAGAAATTGTAATGCACGATGATCACTGTATACTTTTACGTGCTCACCAGTAAGAAAGAAACGGAATTTGTTAAATGCCCAAACGATAGATAAAGCTTCTAATTCAGTAACGGAATAATTTTTTTCAGATTTTGTTAGCACTCGGCTAGCAAAAACAATGGTTTTCTGAACGGTAGTGTCATTTTCTATGGCTTCTTGAAATAAATGGGCACCAAGACCGACTTTAGAAGAATCCTTACTAAGGCAGAAATCTTGTGACAGATCTGGATGAGCTAGTATTGACGCATTAAGTAGCGATTCTTTCAAAGAATTGAATTCCAACTGTGCTTGTTTGTCCCAGTTCCAAATAGTATTTTTTCCAGTGAGAGAACAAAGTTTTGGTGTAACTAGAATTTGCATATTCGGGAAACGACGGTAAAAATTTACGAGACCTAGAAAACTGCGGACTTGTTTTTTTGTGGATGGAACTGGAATGGTTCTGATTCCTTCTAACTTTTCAGGATCCGGCTGAATGCCTTCAGAAGAAATAATATGTCCCAAAAACTTCACCTTTGTCCTACCGAACTCAGACTTTTCCAAGTTAACTGTAATTCCAGATTCTGCAAAAATATCTAACACGCTGTTGAGGATGCGATTATGTTGTTCCCATGAGGCTTCTGCTGTCAGAATATCATCCACATATAAGGTGATGTGACGTTTTAAGAACTCAGGTAATATGGAATTTAGCCCGCGAATGAATGCTGCCGAAGAAATGTTCAAACCAAAAGGAAGTTTCCGAAACTGATAAACGCCGAAACAAAGGAAAGCTATGTATTTTCTACATTCTGGATGAAGTTTCATCCGATAAAAGCTGGATCTGAGATCAATGGAAGCCAACACTTTTACGCCATTAAAATTTTGAAGAAGTTCTTCCATCGTTTGCGGCCTGTCTGTTTCAGGAAGGATGGTAGTATTGATTTGTCTCGAATCTAAGACAAGTCTGATCGATCCATTTTTCTTCTCAACAATACGTAATGGATTGTTGTATGAGCTTACTGCAGGCTCAATAATGCCTTCGTCAAGCATAGATTGTATTTCTGTTCTAACACGGTCCCTATAGTGTGCTGGAATTACGTATGGTCTAACACAAAATTTAGTATGCTCACGAACACGAAATTGGTATTGAAATCCCTTGATTGTTCCTGTTTTGTGAGTAAAAACTGTGGAATGTGCTTGTAAAATCTCAAAAAGGTCCTGCCTATCAATGTCATTACAGTTCTCAATTGTTTGAATTTTATTCTGAATTAACTCATCAGTCTCAAATACGCCGTCGTTACATCCCTGTCAATACTTGCAGAGTCATTGTTAGTGTCAAGTTTCGTCGAAAATTCCGAACTGTTGTCTAGCAGAAGGTAAAGCCGATTAATTTCCTCGTCATGGTTTGAGAGCCAATATTCAAATTTCAAACCAATTGACTTACCTTCTTTCTCTAAACTTATTTCAGCATCTTGAAAGTTTAAGATTGCTTTGTATTCATTCAAAAAGTCTACTCCCAATATAATTTCCGTCGACAATAATGGAACAATAAGAAAGTTCATAGAGAAGCTGTGGCTTTGACAAAAGAATTCTAAGTTGGTTTGTTGGCGTACATCTACACTTTTTCCAAAGATTGCACCTTGTAATTTAATCTTACGTAACGGAAGTGTGGGACAATCGTTCGATTTGTTGCATTTGCTAAAGGCTGTTTCACTAATTACTGAAATGGGACTGCCAGAGTCAAGTACTGCCGTAAATTTTACGTCATTTACTGTAATGTGAATCACAGGATATGCAATGTTGTCATGTTTTACGTCGTGCTCCTGGAGTAGGATGTCCCTAATGTCTTCCATTTTTACGTAATTACTAGCTACGGCAGCTGCGTCGTCAGTTTCATAAGTACGTTTCGTTGCTGCCAGCGGTATGAGTCATTGCCTATTGTGTCTTTGTTGGCGCGCGTCGTTATTGGGATTTGGAGACCTAACTTCTACAAATTCACCTTGTCGAGAGGGCCCTGTTTTGTTTGAATCCCGCCAGTTCTGATGCAATTCAGCTCTGTCGTTACGATCATATCGTCTGTCGTCATGTCGGTAGATTCCATAGTTTCTTTCTTGTCGGTCACGTGGTGGAGAATTTCTCCCTGAATCGTAACTGGGCGCTGGACCGTTACGTCTAAAGTTATTGTGTCGCCCTTGATAATAATTATTTTGGTTCCCAAATTGTCTGTTTCCCTGATTGTCTCTGTGATAGTCACTACTGTGGAGAGGTAATCTTTCCCTGTAATTATTACTACTCTGCCAACGGTTGTCATACGGGTGGTGTCTGTTTTGGTCACGATTTGTGTTGTGAGAATAGCCTTGTCGTGTCCAGTTATTATTTCTTTCATTGCGGAATTGCGAAGGATGTGACCTGTAATTGTTGTGTTCCTGTTTTCGCGTTCCGCGAAATTCAATTTCTAATTCTTGTAAGAGTCCCTGAAGAGCTTCAGTGTCGTCTTTGCAACGTCCTGCCAAAATAATATATCGTAAATATTCAGGTAATTTCATTAAGCAAATGCGGATGAGTTCTGAGGGGCTGTATGGGTTTGACAGGTACTGATTCTTGTGCAACATGTCTTCAAAATATTTCATAAGACTGGAAAATTCAGATTGTTCGAAATGTTTCATCATTATGATGCTATGTTTTACTTGGTCTTGTGTGGCTTGAGACCAATATGCTGAGAGGAAGGTATGGTAAAATTCTCCTTCACTGTGACAATCGTGAATGACCGATCGCATTCTTACAGCTGTTTCATTCTCTAAATAGCCACACATAAATTCTAATCTGTGCTCTAATGACCAGTTGGGAGGAAAACAACGAGAGAATTGATGGAGCCACGCTTGTGGATGAATGTTGTTGCCAGATTTCTTAAATGTTTTAAATTTACGTGTAGTAATGAACATCTTATAGTCAAAATCATCATGTCGGCGAGTCGTATATCGGTCATTGTTACGTCGTTTCGGCGGTTCCATTTCAAAATTCGGTGCACCTTGCCAATTTCTTTCATAATTTCCGAAATGCGCTGTGTTATTATTTTGTGGCTGTTCCGTATTTCGATGTCCCTCTTCCCGTACTGGGGCGCGAGTGTCCTCTGAAATACGTAATTCTTGTATTACCTGTGTCAGCTGATCTTGTACTTCCCAGATTTCTCTTTGGTGTTGCGTATTAATTTGACTCTGATTTTGTTTGAATTTCCTAATTTGTTCGCACTCTTCTGTGTCATTAAAGACTACCGGTTTTGTGTCATTCAGATTATCATCTACCTTCGTAGATAAATTATTCAGCTGATCCGAAACTTCAACTATTTTCTCTGATAATGAACTAATTTCCTCCATGTGTCTTTCTGAATCAATTCTCAGAGTATCTACTGTGTCCTTTAAGTTTTCCTGAGTTTTTGCAAGTTGCATAACCGAATCAGTAGATGCAATTGAGTCAATTTTAGCTTGCAAGGTCTCATGATTTTCATGAACAATAGTTTGCAGTTCTTTTATGGCTGCTTCGTGATTCTGTAATGCATTTTCATGACGCGAAAAAATAGGTTGGAAATGCTCACAAATTCGTGTTTTTACGTCATTACAGACTTTTTGACATTTCGATTCGATTTTATGTAACTCAGTAGTTAAATCTTCACGTGTTTGTTCAAGCGTGGTGTGAAGATTTTGTTCCATTGCGTCTAACTGTTGCTGTGTTTGTCTCTGGTGTTGTTCCATTGTGTCTAACTTCTGAAGATTTTGTCCCATTTGTTTCTGATTTTGTTCAAGCGTTGTGTCTAACTTTTGTAGCCTTTGTCCCATTTGTTGCATTAACTGTAATAACAATGCACTTGTGTTTGAAACATGTTCCTCAGTGCTTTTCGGCAGTGAAGTTGCACCGGCAACATTCACATTTTGACAAGCAGAAAATGTGTCTTGACTTATTTGAGAAAACGGTGGGGACCCAAAACCTGAATCTACAATATTTGCAGGATTGTGTCCTGTCATTTCGGATTCCTGAGGCGAACTGTTGCTGACCGATCGATCGATAATGCTTCCCTGTTCACTAATTGTTTCACTGTCTACACCATTATTTGCCGCCCGTTCCATTTCCCTATGCACAATTACCAAATTACTACTTTGAACATTAGTTAATTCATTACTCGGTGGCGCTAACACACTGCTTTCGTCTTTTCTCAGTTTACTTTGGAGCCTAGTATTACGTTTTTCACACGCCATTATTGTCACAATAACACAGAAAAACACAATTGGGAGAGTAAAATAAGAAAACGCATTAACATAGCACTGAAAATAATATCTAGTTAATTGCAAGCGCAGCCGCGAAATACTTGGTGCAAATCTACATGCATGCCACAACAACAATGAAAGACTGCAACTACAAAGGAGATTCTCTCTACAATTACGCGCTAGCAGTAAACAATAGCTACACTAATTACACAAACTACAAGAAAAAAATCAGAAGATTCCAGTGAGGTATCCTCGGCTAAGGGTCGACATATGAAACGTCCCCTTAGAAAAATTATACAAGGACTGTGCTTAAACTGACACACAATATTTTTAGCGCAACGCAATCTGCCTTTCAAAAATCCCTACAAAAGAATGGCCCTGACTTACATCAACCTACACCTTTCACAAATCACTTACCTTCCAAAAATCTTCGTTACTCGAACTACTGCAATACAACGAGCGCTACTACTGTCAGCTAAATAAAAGATTCAAACTAAGGAAGGCACTAACTACTGATAGGTATAGTTAGCAAATGAAAGATTTTAATAGAGAACAAACAATGTATTTATCTTAATAGTGTTGAAAAATGATAATATATATAGCAGTTCATGACATCCAGTCTTACAAATTTCAAAACTCCGCCATTTCTCTCCCCACATCCACCACTGCTGGCGGCTCACCTCCAACTGCGCAACGCTACGCGCTGTTAACATCCAGCTGCCCAACACTACAATGGCAGACAACAATGCAAACTAGCCACAGACTGCACACAGCACAGCCAGTGATTTTCATACAGAGCGCTACGTGGCGTTACCAATGAGACCACAGAAACAGCCTACTTACACTGTGCCAGTCCTCTTCATCAGCTGTTTCTACTGAGCAAGCTGACATTTTGTCACTAACTGAGCTGTATCGATATTTCTGCTATGTTTGACAACCAAGTGGCAATGCTCTTGTCTACAAGACTAAAATCCCTTCGTTCGAGTTGGCCGACTCTTTGTTAAGGAATATTGTTGACGGGAGGAGAGGCTACACAAATCAAGAAGCTGCATTCGTTATTCAATATTCATCTATTTAAAACGTCACAGCAGTGATCCCCATTCACATATGTTAGAATTTTGAAATATTTCCACTGTACAGATCTATCTTCAAGAGAGTAGTGTGCAAACCATTCTCTTCTTAATTCGGCCTGCTTCGAATAATTATTGCTGTTAATGTTAATAATTATTACTGTTAATGTTAGTAATTATTGGTGTTAATGAAAAAGCGTCATCACCAACTAAAACCGCATCTTATAACATGCCGAGTGTTTTCGATTGTAATGCACGCAATATGATATGCAATTTCAGTTCTGGCAACAGTGCTTCGTGCATTACAACATCTTTGTTCCTTATCGCATAATTAACTCTACTGAGAAGAAACTTGAACAGTGCTGTTGACATTCTAACGTAACTGGAAGAACTTCTTGCGTCTTCCATTATAAATTATTTCAACAAGGATGCTGAGCAACCGACCTGACGTCTGTTCTTCATCCAGTCATGGATCGAAGTACGTTTATTTTTTTTCTTATGCAGCGATTCCACGCAACCAGATTTAACTCCATCACAACTCGTGCGAGGTGCAGCTGCCGGGTCTAGTTTAGCAGGGGATACAACCCGTCGCCTTTGAACAATGACGTCAGAATTCGCCAGAGAGCATGTATTACAAAGATGAAAGAGCTGAGAAGAATGTTCAGAAACATAGGAATGCCAGAGAGAAAAACTGTACTTCACATATATAAGGGCCAGTAGTATTTTCACGTTAACGATATCGCGTGTTTGTATCTTAGTATTTCTCCGCAAAATACAATGGAAAGAAATGAATGAAATATGTTACTAGCAAAGAATACATCACGTTACATGTATGTCAGTTGTATCTCGAAAGTCTTTCGAACCGTATTGCTTAAGTACAGTACGGGATACAAGTTCAGCGTAGTCGATTTCTTAGTTTCAACTAGCATTGCTGTACTGTTGTTCACTTGAACTATGTATCCCCTGCTTCACTAAACCGCAAATGAAACACCCGATACAAATTAAAAGCTCATTCGAAGTGTGTTGCTTAAGTACAGTCCGGAATACGAGTTTGTCGTAAGTCGATTTCTTCGTTTTCACTAGCATTACTGTCCTGTTCTTCACCTGGACGATGTATCCTCCGCTTCAGTAAACCCTAAGTGGAACACGGGATACAAATTGTAGATGTGCTGTTTATTTCGTCTCCGCTATTACTAACAGTCTTTTCTTACGTGCATATCAGTATTACTGATGACAGAAGGACCTACGTATGTAATATATGTATACCAGACTTCCATTGACCTCGATATATGTACACTGGTAACGAATAGGTGGAAATACACGTACGTTAAATTTGCAACCTGTTTCATTTTATATGTTTTGATTGTTTATTTAACCTTTGTGTTTCACTTGTTGAAAGGGAACTACACATTGATCTTGTCAAAAGCCGAGAAGCGATTCTTCTTAGTGTTGTAGCTCCCTGGGGCACTCTGGGATGCTGTCTGGGTCACTCTGGGATTCTCTGGAACACTCTGGGATTCTTTGGGTCACTCTGCCTTGTCCTGGTCACTTTGATATTGTCTTCGTAATCTATTCTATTTTCAGTTTACGATTTTCGCTTTTGCTGTTATGTTTTAGTTTAGTTTTTTTGTTATGTTTTAGTTTAGTTTTTTTATTGATTGCTTAATAAAGTAGGATCAGTTTATTCTATCTTGTGAGATTTTTTTTTAAAAAGCCAAAAAACACTTATCAGCTACTGAAGCATCTGTATCTTTTAATGGGTGCGGGAGTTCCGACTCCTGGGGAGGTGGGTGGGTGTTATGCATGGCTGTCTTAGGTTCAGCTGTGTCGCTACGAAAGGCGGAGACAATAAGACGACACATGTACAATTTGCATCCCATACTTCATTATGGGGTACAGTTTTCGTGTTGCCTTGGTCGCTAATAGTATTCCATTCGTTACTTGAGCTATATAGCTATACGCAACATTTGTATCTTGCTCGCCAATTGGCATATATAGTGTCAGTGTAAAGGCGAAGTGAAGAACTGGATACAAATTATAGTTGTGTCGTCAGTGTAAAGGCGAAGTGAAGGACGGGATGCAAATTTTAGTTGTGTCGGGGGTTTCGCCTGTAATATAGCAAGTAAACATTCGAAAATGTCGAACTGATACTAGTGCTGGGAAACGAAAGAAGATCGACAGCTGAGAAATTTCTATTACGTACTTTACAACACGAAAACACACATATTGGTGGAATAAAACTGTGAAATAGGTCAAAATTGTGAAATAAAGTGAAAGAAGCAAATGGAAAAGTGAGCTTACCACACGGAAATATCGAGGAATAACCGAAGATCGTCTAGACAGACAGTAACGAAAATTACATACCCACAAACAGGCAAATCCATTTCTATAAACGAAAATAAGACACTAAAAATTGTTCTACAATAACAAACTAATACTCCAAATTACCTCAATATCATTATGAATAATTATTTTAATGTACAATGATAGCGCTTATCCGGAACACAGAACTCATTTATTATCTATGCCTGGAAGTGAAGACATTACTATCTATGACTAAGGAATGACGTCATTGTTCAAAGCCGACGGGTTGTATCCCCTGCTAAGCTAGACCCCAGCTGCCAATACTTTCATTTCAGACACTACTCAGAGACCCTCAAATCGACGAAACTGAAGTGTATACTGGTGGAAACGTGTCTACAGTCAAATATGAAACCATTTGCGTGCAACTCATTGCACCTAACGAGTGGTGCAGCCCAATGTCGTAATGTAAACTAGGCTTTATGAGAATGGCACGAAATCTGAGTATACATCATCTCTCAGATGTAGAAACCACGCCTACCAACTTCTGTACAATCTTTCTTGGTTTTGTGAAATTTTTTCCGTCAGTATATGCTACAAATCGTCTGTTACAGAAAAAAAGTCGTACAGTTAGTTTGATCTGAGGATCAACGTGTTCTAGATATATAATGACCGTTATCATTCAAATCATATTACTTTAGACTTTATTTATTGGGTACATGTGAGAGTTGTATGCTACGTGTAGTTGTGGTATGTAAGTGAGAGTAATGGATGCGTGTATTGTGTGGTATTATGTTTGTGTTGTATAATGATGAAGAGAAGCGAGGGAGGGTGAAAATAAATACTTTCAATTAGAAGACCATCTGCATCTGCTAGGTAACGATATCACTACTTAGATTCGAACTATACACTCACTGACTTAATCTAGAAAAATGTGTTCGTAAATTTTGTGCGTTTTAAAAACTACCTTCCAATTGAACGAAATGTTACTTCCTTTCACATATATTTAGGAGCAACTAAACACTGCACGAGATTTCATTGTTGTAATAACGAAACCGGTGAGGTAATCTGAACAGTATTCCAGAAGTCACTTGCAAATGTATGCCACCAATAGTCAACTGATCGAGATTTTGGTTTCCATGTAATACGTCATGATTGGTCTATAACATCATGTAGTGTCTTAAGACTCTGACGTTCGACCCATTACGCCAAACAACTCGACTGCTACATGAGTATTTTGCTCGCTGTAAATTAGCGCGGCGATAGAATTAAATATCAACGACACTGGTCACTGGTCAGTCCGTGCATGTTTGAAACTGCTACAAACGATTCACTAGATTTGCTCAAAAATGGTTCAAATGGCTCTGAGAACTATGGGACTTACCATCTGAGGTCATCAGTCCCCTAGAACTTAGAACTACTTAAACCTAACTAACCTAAGAACATCACACACATCCATGCCCGAGGCAGGATTCGCACCTGCGACCGTAGTGGTCGCTCGATTCCAGACTGTAGCGCCTAGAATCCCGGCCGACTAGATTTGTTTACCACCATTAAAAGCCTACGCGGAGCCAGTACGAAAATGCAGTGTTCGGAGTTGATCTGTATATAATACATATAATGGCGCCGCTGCGTTGGCTTACGTACCTTATCCGACGTAATTCTCTTGCTATTTCTCCATCCACCACTTATGAGGACAGAACCAGTCACTGCTGGCCTACAGCAAACTCGTTTGTCCTTCAAATCTTTTGATTCTCGTGTTTCAGATACAAAATGTAAAATAACACAAATTAGTACGTAACGCTCGTCACTTTCTATGTTAACACAGGCTTGATTGACAAAGAGTAAACATTATGTCCTGTGTTTCAAAGAATACAAGCACTAATCACAGACAACGTCAGCGTAAAACACATAACAAGACAGTCTAATACATAGATTTCCGACCCTCTCTGGTATGAAAGCTGTTACCGTTTGGCAGTTGGAGCGACACTAGCGCTCCAAGCGGTCTGAAAGAATGCTGTGAGAAAGTAGTGACGTATGTCGTAAAATTAATGTATGTTTCAAATTATTTTGCATTTAATTAATGAAATAATTGTTATATTTTTGCGTTCCAAGAGTTATTAAACTGCCAAGAGATACGAATTATCGTAAAAGAGATGCAAAAACAGCCGAATCTCATTCATTCAATGACATGAGCTACGACTTATTCACTGATATAAGCTGCTGGTTACTCATTAAGAAATCCTATGGAATATATGTATAATTGTAGCTTACTGCACTGACACCAGGACAATATAAATACATATTTCACGCATGAGAAGCATATATTTCTGTTGTCTTTTCTTATTGTAGTAGATAAGTTCCTTGAGAGGTACAAAGATATTCCATGGAGTCTAATAATTCAGCCATTCTTACATTTAGAACAGACTTCTAAACGTAATTATTACTTCTGCTTCAAAAGGGAATGTGTTGAAGATTCATGTAATTTGTGGCTCAGATGCAACAACGATTGAGGATCAATGGAAGTACTACGCAACTGCTGTATTGGGTCACTAAGTAAGAAGCCACCAGCTGATAAACCAGTGACTTTATTTGACGCGTTTCGGGTAGAATCCTTTATGTTCAGAATGGGTTTTACCAGAAACACGTCAAATTAAGTCATTGGTTTATCAGGTTGTGACTACTTATTTAGTGAGCAATACATTATTTGCGTGGTACTCCTACTGATTTCCAATATGGTCGCAGTCTTCCATCCTGACTTTATGCCAGAAGTACAAACAGTTACGGAATTCGTTTCTTCTGTGTTGGGAAAGAGTTTTATTGCTTTCGCGTTTTATTATCACACCTGTGTGGTTTACCCCTCAGCTACTGTTGCGGTGGCTTCTTTGGTACGTTAAATAATGTAGGTATTCATCCCACACAGGTTTCTTACGTTCAGCATTTATTGATTTGGCTGAAACTGTAGCAAATTTTTGTTATTATAGGAAAAAGACATTCTTCAGTAAATATCTGTGTGTTGCAAGAGAATCGTAAATAAACTGTCCTGTAGTGTACTATCTCATACCTCTCATGATTCTTAGGAAATCAAAGAATGGCAAGTGTTGTGTCTATTGTTATGACACTACATACGCCCCATGTTGTAAAAAAACGATCTTTTAAATCAGCGTAAACAATAGGATTCGTATTCATCCGATATCGTATTCAGAATTGTCTCTTGCTGGCCACTTGTCGCGTTGCCATAGCAGTGGGTACAGTCAATAAGAGTAACTTTGTACCAGTCAGGTTATGTTTGTATCAAATGGCTGCTACTCCACCTACTTCCATTATTTAGAGCTAAAAGTAATAGTTTTATTACGTCTGTGGTTTCTGGTTAGTATTTCAGCTGTTTTTCGAGCTTCCTTCAAGCTCTTAGCCTTCTGATTATCCTTTATTGTGTTGGCTATGGAGAGAGCTTCTAATGACACTGATTTAAATTGAACAATACCAGATCGATACAAATATCTTGGTATTTCAAAGTAAACGTGCAGTAAAGAAATAACGCTGGTTGTTTTTATTTTTTATTAACACTTGATTTCCTTATGGGGTGATCTAAATTTACCCAGAGTATTAGATATAGGGAAAATTCTTTGTTTTTTAAGACTGGTCTGAAGTGGTCATGTATGACTGTGTAACTTTGTACCAGCATTAAAAATGGAATTTTACTCTAGTAGGGCAAAGTTAGTACACATTTTTACTTTTCCAAACTCTCAGTAACTATAGCTGTAAAATGTTACAATGTCTCTTGTGATGTGTAATTTATTTTATGTCCAGCATTTTCCAGAAATGGTAAATAGCGATACAAAGTTACTCAGATTGACTGTAAGAATAAAGAGAGGGAGTGTCGTGACTATTATAGACTGTGACAATAATCCTTGATGTTCTCAACACGCACTGATATGGTATTTTATATGGCGTTGATACCATTTTTTACTCGTTTAGAACAAGATTTAGTTCTGTTGTTGGGTGTTCCCCAGTCTTTTCGAGCCAGTGACGATAATCATCTTCTAAACTTTCTTTTCAGTAGCTCACGCACCATGTACCTCAACCATCTTCCTAACTCGTCGGTTACAGGCATCTATCTCTAACAGACTGACAATCTTTCCTGGATCCCTCTGTACTGCATTTTTATGTAGGTTTTATCCTGTCGTGGACTTACGCCTTGAAACACCGTTACACCACTTCATAACAACATGAATGTAAAAGAAATATGAATCCAAACACATTATGGATTTTCGGTAGGATTTCACATTCTTTTAACTAACTATGTGGTCTTGTTTTGATGTATTATGATTTTCTACTGACTGTATGATGATTTAAATTTAAGATTTTATGGGTTTTCGGTAGGATTTCATACCTTTCTAATGACTGATGTCGTCTTTCTTGATTTATTATGATTTTAGACTCTATGATGACTTCGATTTTGGACTCATACCTTTTGTTGGTTTACGAACCCATCTTATATGTAATATAAGACCAGTGGAAAAAATATAAGTCAGTTCCTCAAAAGATCTTACTAGCAGATTTGGAGCGCTGTGCACGGTGTAAAAATGGCACTGGATGGTCACGTGACCTTTCACTGCTGACATAAGTTATGTTCGACTCTTTTACCATATTTCACCATCATATGCTATCCTGGCTGCGTGCGGATAAGCTCAGAGATTTTCATACCACCTGTCTTCTTTACTGTGTTATCAATGAACACTACCCCTCATGTCTCACCTCGACGTTACCGCTCTTATCTGAACAACGTGGCAGAAACAACCTTTCTGTCCCACTCCATCATTCAGCCGCTTTTGTCGAATTCCTTCTGAGTGGCAGACACCCGACTCTGTTATGTTAGAGAACTCAAAAACATATCCAGTTTCAGAAAATACCTAACGACATATCTACTAAAGCAACATAGAGGATTGCCATTGTCCCTGTACGCATTCGTTACCCTTGCACATCCTTTATTAAAACCAGATCTTCCTCTTTTCCCACTATTCTTAGCTGGTAAACTTTCAAATTTCCTTTCTCCACGACCCGCTACAACAGTAAACATTTCTCTTGTACACCGATATATTCTTTTTATATCTGCCATTATCGTTGCTGTTATTACTGTCATCATTATTATTACTATTATTGTTATTATTATTATCTCTATTACTGGTATCACTATTAGTGGCAGCAGGCTGCAAGTATTGCCAATATTGAATTTATTAGTTCATAGACAGTGTTATTTACTCACACTGGCACTTCAGACACTCAAATGCCTTTATACTGTTTATCTTATCAAAATTTTTATTTCTCTGGAAGCTATGATGTAAAAAGGTACACTATGCGTGAAACCCTGGTTCGACGTGAAAGGGGCCCTGATGGACCTAATCGGATCAGGTGAAATAAATAAATGAATCAAGACACAAAGAAATTAAAGACATTAGCTTCCAGTGGGCATTGATTTATACACTACTGGCCATTAAAATTGCTACACCACGAAGATGACGTGCTACGGACGCGAAATTTAACCGACAGGAAGAAGATGCTGTGATATGCAAATGATTAGCGTTTCAGAGCATTCACACAAGGTTGGCGCCAGTGGCGACACCTACAATGTGCTGACATGAGGAAAGTTTCCAACCGATTTCTCATACACAAACAGCAGTTGACCGTCGTTGCCTGGTGAAACGTTATTGTGATGCCTCGTCTAAGGAGGAGAAATGCGTACCATCACGTTTCCGACTTTGATAAAGGTCGGATTGTGGACTATCGCGATTGCGGATTATCGTATCGCGACATTGCTGCTCGCGTTGGCCGATATGCAATGACTGTTAGCAGAATATGGAATCGGTGGGTTCAGGAGGGTAATACGGAACGCCGTGCTGGATCCCAACGGCCTCGTATCACTAGCAGTCGAGATGACAGGCATCTTATCCGCATGGCTGTAATGGCTGCGGTTACCATTGACGCTGCATCACAGACAGGAGCGCCTGCCATGGTGTACTCAACGACGAACCTGGGTGCACGAATGGAAAAACGTCATTTTTTCGGATGAATCATGGTTCTGTTTACAGCATCATGATGGTCGCATCCATGTTTGGTGACATCGCACATTGGAAGCGTGTATTCGTCATCGCCATACTGGCGTATCACCCGGCGTGATGGTATGGGGTGCCATTGGTTACACGTCTCGGTTACCTCTTGTTCGCATTGACGGCACTTTGAACAGTAGACGTTACATTTCAGATGTGTTAGGACCCGTGGCTCTACCCTTCATTCGATCCCTGCGAAACCCTACATTTCAGCAGGATAATGCACGACCGCATGTTGCAGGTCCTCTACGGGTCTTTCTGGATACAGAAAATGTTCACTGCTGCCCTAGCCAGCACATTCTCCAGATCTCTCACCAACTGAAAACGTCTGGTCAATGGCGGCCGAGCAAATGGCTTGTCACAGTACGCCAGTCACTACTCTTGATGAACTGTGGTATCGTGTTGAAGCTGCATGGGCAGCTGTACATGTGCACGCCATCCAAGCTCTGTTTGACTCAATGCCCAGGCGTATCAAGGCCGTTATTAGGCCAGATGTGGTTGTTCTGGGTTCTGATTTCGCAGGATCTACGCACCCAAATCGCGTAAAAATGTAATCACATGTTAGTTCTAGTATAATATGTTTGTCCAATGAATACCCGTTTATCATCTGCATTTCTTCTTGGTGTAGCAATTTTAATAGCCAGTAGTGTAGGTGTAATTGCAGGGCACACGGAATCTTTTAAACAGTCGTGCTTCCCGTGCTGGATACATGAATAGAATGCAAACAAACCCTAATAACTATACAATGGGACATACTCTCCGTCGTGCTATTCACAGTGGTCTGCAGTATGTAGATGTACGTGCAGAGGAGACTCGTGCAGTGCCGCCTCAGCCAGCGCTCTGCAGACCTGCTGGCTGGCGGCTGCTGCGAGGTAACAAAGGGATTCCTCCGGAGCGCGCTGTTGGCGCGGTGCAGCAGCAGATGTCCGCCGCACCTGCCTACCTGTTCCGCCGCTCCGGCCTTGCGCCCTAATTCATTCAGCCCAGCAGGCCCGGCCAGTGCTCGCAGCTGGCGCCGGTTTCCCGCCAAAAGCGCATCTCGCACTGGCGCGGCTTCTGTCGGCCGACGCCGGCTCAGAGCCGCCACAGCTGACTCCGCAGCACGCACACCGTTCCTGGCCTTGCTGCGAGGGGTTGCCGAGCAATTGCACGCTAACTGACACCCAGACAAGCTGGAAGCGTAGGGCGTGTGTCCCGCTAACAAGTAACTTCCCCAAGTAAATTCCGCAGGTACTTGCTGAGCTGTTTCCACGAGAACAAAAACTTCTGCAACACGCCTGGATAGTATATTTTGAGGAACGTGTATACAGTACCACGGCTGCAAAATACTAACACGAATTCTTTACAGACGAATGGAAAAACTGGTAGAAGCCAACCTCGGGGGAGATTAGTTCGGATTCCATAGAAATGTTAGAACACGTGAGGCAATACTGACCCTACGCCTTATCTTAGAAGAAAGATTAAGGACAGGCAAACCTACGTTTCTAGCATTTGTAGACTTAGAGAAAGCTTTTGACAATGTTCACTGGAATACTCTCTTTCACAGGGCGCGAAAGGCTATTTACAATTTTTACAGAAACCAGATGGCAGTTATAAGAGTCGAGGGGCATGAAAGGGAAGTAGTGGTTGGGAAGGGAGTGAGACAGGGGTCTAGCCTATCCCCGATGTTATTCAATCTGTTTATTGAGCAAGCGGTAAAGGAAACAAAAGAAAAATTCGGAGTAGGAATTAAAATCCATGGAGAAGAAATTTAAAATTTGAGGTTCGCCGATGACATTGTAATTCTGTCAGAGACAGCAAAGGACTTGAAAGAGCAGTTGAACGGAATGCACAGTGTCTTGAAAGGAGGATATAAGATGAACATCAATAAAAGCAAAACGAGGATAATGGAATGTAGTCGAATTAAATCGGGTGATGCTGAGGGAATTAGATTAGCAAATGAGACGCTTAAAGTAGTAAATGAGTTTTGCTATTTGGGGAGCAAAAGAACTGATGATGGTGGAAGTAGAGAGGATACAAAATGTAGACGAAATGGCAAGGAAAACGTTTCCGAAGAAGTGAAATTTATTAACATCGAGTATAGATTTAAGTGTGAGGAAGTCTTTTCTGGAAGTATTTGTATGGAGGGTAGCCATGTATGGAAGTGAAACGTGGACGATAAATAGTTTGGAGACGAAGAGAATAGAAGTTCTCGAAATGTGGTGCTACAGAAGAATGCTGAAGATTAAATGGGTACATCACATAACCAATGAGGAGGTATTGAATAGAACTGGGGAGAAGAGAAATTTGTGGCACAACTTGACTAGAAGAAGAGATTGGTTGGTAGGACATATTCTGAGGCATCAAGGGATCACCAATTTAGTATTGGAGGGCAGCGCGGAGGGTAAAAATGGAAGATGGGGGCCAAGAAATGAATACACTAAACAGATTCAGAAGGATGTAGGTTGCAGTAGGTACTGGGAGATGAAGAGGCTTGAACATGCTAGAGTAGCATGGAGAGCTGCATCAAACCAGTCTTCGGACTGAAGACCACAAAAACAACATAGACAGTACTTGCAGAAGTGATTCAGCTAGAGTCGCGTCGTCAGGTAGGCAAGGGGAAGTTTACGATGTAGTGCTTAAACGTAAGAGCAGTTTACAGTAGTGTTGCTGTAGTCGTATTGATATTACAAGTAAAAGTTTTTTTTAATAAAAACGGGTTAGGATAGCACGTAGGTTGTTAAAAGTTGAAATTTATTAATGAGGTGACCGGTTTCGATCGTTGCTTTAGACCATTAAAACTGTGTGAAAAGAGTAGTACATTGTTTCAGAGGACAAGACTTACGTTTTTCTTCTTTACTGAATTTAGATCCCCCCCCCCCCCCCCCCCCCCAGTGGGGTAGGCGGGACGGCAGCAGCGTAATATGCCGCTTTGCAGCCTGCAGAAGAGTTTAAAACACAATGAGTAGAGAATAAACAATAAAAACGGGCGATAAAACGGTGACTGGTTAAAACTGTAACAGGGGGAAAAGTTGCTGAAGTTAAAATATAAAAACAAAGGGTTGGTGATGCTGATTGAAACACCCAGTAATTAGAGAGGCACAGTTACAAATAAAACATGGCAACAATCTGGTTTCTGTTCGAAGAGTTAAAAAAACACACCTGCAAGACGCCTGGACAGTTTAATTTGAGGAACATATATACAATACTTGCAGAAGTGTGTATGCTAGAGTCGCGTCGTGAGGTTTGTAAGGGGAAGTTACCGTGTAGTGCTTAAACATAACAGCAGTTGACAGTAGGGTTGCTGTAGTGTTATTGTTATTACAAGTAAAAGTTTTAAAATAAAAACAGTTTAGAATCGCACGTAAGTTGTTAAAAGTTCAAATTTATTAATGAGGTGACCGGTTTCGATGGTTGCTACGTTCTTCTTTAGACCATTAAAACTGCGTGAAAAGAGTAGTACAAATTTTCAGAGGACAAGACTTATTTTTTTTTTTCATTATTGAATTTCAATTCCATCCCCCCCACCCCCCACCGCCACCCCTCACCCCACGCTCCAGAGCGGGTGTGGGCTGGAAGCAGCGTAATATGCCGCTCTGCAGCCTACAAAAAAGTTTAAAAACATGACGAGTAGAGAATAAATAATAAAAACAGGCGATAAAACGGTGACTGGTTAAAACTGCAACGGGGAAATACAAAAACAAATGATTGTTGATGCTGATTAAAACACATAGTAATTAGACAGGCACAGTTTAAAAAAACCATGTCGACAGTCTGGTTTCTGTTCGCAAGAGTTAAAAAGCACACCTAGTGACAGGATGGTGTCTGTTGAAAGGTGGCTACACTGAGCCACAGCGCCAGAGATTGCGCCAAAGAGTATTATTCAGCCGCCTCCACTGGCAGTTCTTATCGAGAAGTCGTAGTAGAGAGTGCTTGTTGAGATGTCGTAGTGGAGAGATCTTGTCGAGAAGTCGTAGTAGGCAGTGCTTGTTGAGATGTAGCAGTGGTGAGTCGTTGTTGAGAGGTTCCCATGGAGAGTGCTTGTTCAGATGTTGTCATATTGTTTTGATGGGCTAGACACCAGATATTGTTGGATTGGTGATGCTGTAATGATCAGAGTGTGCTTTTCGTCAATATATATGAAGGTAAAAAAATTCCTTTTTTTGTATTATTTCAATGTCTTGAACAATAATGCCTATTGGTTACAGGTTCAGTCAACAAAGCATCTGGCTCGTGTTCTTGTATTAGACTGTATTTCTGGTTTCTGTGTGCAATTATAGTATTTCTGGTTTTTTTTTATTACTTCAGTATAAATGATGTTTAAAATATCTGATCTTATTGAGGAAGAACCGTGCCAGATGTGTACGTTGAATCACACTTCCACACACAGAACAGCTAAACTTGTGTTTTGTTGTTTCCTAGGTTTTATAGTTGCTGGGGACTTAATTAATTAATTGTGTTAACGGAAATTTTTTTTCCTTCTTTGTTGTTGTTCTATGCAGTCAGATTGCGTACTAATACTAATCAGGGCCAACTGTTTACGAGACTTCGCAATCGGACATATAGCTACTAAAAAAATTAAAAGTATTTGCATTGATATTATATAATTAAGCCCCCATGCACGTGGCGACCACTGCTTCGGGTCGTCCTTTGGAAATCTTCTGATAGTAAAAATAGCAGACAGTAGTATTGTTGTAATAATTTGTAGTTTAGTAATTGTAGTCTATATTTGCATGTGTAGATTTGGTAATTGTCTTTCTTCTAATGGTATTTTTTACAGAATTTAATTTTTGTTGTCTTGTATAAGGGTTAGACAATTTTGTGCAATTATGATGATTTCAATTGTTCGTTAATCGTGTTTGTCGGGAAGCATTTCGTGTGAATGGTATTGTTGGAGATAAAGTGTCATTGTGTGTAATTTTCGTATAGTGACGAGTTTTGTATGTTTTGTAAATGATTACGCGATCGATGAAAAAGGCAAAAATGATGAATAGTCAGAATAACGAAATCGTTGACATGGCGAACTCGCCAACACTGGAGAACAGGATGATGAATAATGAAGTGGAAAACAATTTAATAAGTCGGGAAAATAGTCCAGAAACAGTTCAAAATTTTTCACAATCAAAAAATTTTCAGAATGCGAGATTAACGACAGAAGATATGGAGCAGTTGATGAGTGCTATATTAAATTTGGGATCACGAATGGAAACACGGTTAGACTCACAAATAGGAACAATTAAAACTGAGATAGGAATAATTAAAAGCGAGATGGAAGCAATGGCAACACGGTTAAGCTCACGAATAGGGACATGTTTCAAAAACATGAAAGATGAATCAAAGAAAGAAATTAGAGAAGAAGTACAACCGATTTTGAATGCTCACAATAACAATTTAATTTCAATAGAAATGAGACAAGAGGAACAGGACAGAGAACAGGAAGAAAGAGATCGCGTGATTGTACAAAAATTTTCAGAGTTAAATTTACAACGTGCACACGATAAGGAAGAAATATTTGAGAGAATCGAGGAATCCGTACCAAATGACAGAATAAATAACCTAACACAACAATATGAACAGTTAACTACTAAATGTGACAATACCAAAACCCGAGTCGCCACACTTACGGAAGACGTAAATAAACAGTAAGAAAAAATAGGTGACTCATCGGAAAGAGTTGAGGAGATTTCAGATAAACTGACAAGTCTTAGTTTAAATGGGGACAGAGATTCAGATGATACAGCTCCATTGCCATTTGCAGAAACCGAAGAGTACCAGAGCATTAATAAACATGTTGAAAATCAGGGAAAATTTAATGAACGAGTTAAAAGGGAATTTGAGGCATTACGAAAGCAAGTACAACAAATTGAAGGTGAAATCGTAGGAAAAGACAGTCGAAGAAATTTAGAATCACAGATACCAGAGGGGCTTGAGGAAAATAATTTGTTTCATTTATGAGATGCAGTAAGAGAGCGCCAGGCGCGCGAACTTGACAATAGTCGACATTCGGACTGGGACAGACGCGGTAGGTCTTTGTCGCCACGAGGAGAAAACTTTGACTGTAAACACTTCTTAACTGTTCGGAAATTTAAGATCTTTCGCAATTCTAAGAATGACATACATCCATGTTCGTGGTTAGATCAATTTATGTACGCACTTCCACCAAATTGGCCACTAACTCACAAACTGGAATTTATGTGCGGCTATTAAAGTCCTCAGGGGATTCAATACACTAAGTGAATATGTGCCGTAGCGTGCACAGGGCCCCGAGCTGTAGTGGTGCTATTTCCCTTTTAGTTTTCTGCACCGCTACCTACTCTTCTACTATTCTTTGTATCTATCAAAACAACTCTTCGACTATCAATCTATCTAAAGAATAACCGGATATGACTAGTTTACCCAAAAGTGATTTCGGAAATTACCATTTGGACTTACTGTATCTTCAGCAGCATTCATTCGTAGTTTAAACGAAATTTTACCTGTTTATCTTCAGGACAATATTACTTCATATGTTGACCATATTCTTATTGCTAAACGTTCTTGGAGTGAGCATAACAAAATTTTGGATTCATTATTACGTATTTTTGCAAGAGTTGGCATTACAGTGAACTTGGAAAAATCTGAATTTGGTCGTTCTCAGGTGAATTTCTTGGTCATATTATTTCTACAGAAGGTATTCTTCCTGATCCAGAGAAACTAGACGCTATTCGTAATTATACTGTTCCTACCACAAAACGTGATGTTCGTAGTTTCCTTGGTGTCTGTAATTTTCTTAGACGCTTTGTTAGATTGGACGATTTGACCACACCTCGTTTATGTGAACTATCTGGAAAGAAATCTAATTGGTGTTGGGATGAGGAAAACCAATTTTCATTTCACTTTTTCACCCTCAATCTAACGCTTCAGAGAGATGGATGAAGGAAATCAATAAATTGTGTCGACTTTATTGTCATCAGAATCACAGAACGTGGGATCAGTATCTTCATATTTTTCAAAACATTCTGAATGAACTCCCTAATGATTCAACTTCTTTACCGCCTCTATTGATATTAAAAAATAAAGCACCGACAAATCGCATTTCTGAAATCGTTCCTTTTCCGCCTACACGGAAACTGGGGCATTCTGAAGTTGTCAACCTGGCTCTGCAAAATATTGCATCTGCGGCTGCCAGAAGAGAGAAATCAGCTAAACGTCCTGGTCGTTTAAAAACCTTGTTAGTTGGTCAAAGGGTGTTAATTAAGTCTCATCGTTTGTCTCAGAAAGGAAAAGGCTTGTGTCGCAAATTTTTTCAGCTTTATAATGGTCCATATAGAGTTCGCAAAATTATTCATGATAACACTGTTGAAGTAGAAACTCTTTAAATCTCGACGCTCTAAGGGAGTACATCATATATCGAACGATAAAATTTTTCTGGAATGACATACTTTAAAGAAACTAACAGCTACATGTAAACATGCAGAGGATACAAGGATACCGCGCTGTGTTCTGGCGGCGGCATATACTCAAAGCAACAGTCAAGTCTGCGCGCCGCACAAGGCAGTCGTTGACCGCTAACAATCACTTTCTACGTCACGCGCCTACAGCTGATCGAGCGCTCAGTGCAAATGCACTGACAGCCGTAAACAAACACACAGTTTAATTTCTCCGATTAAATTCAGTATAAAGCTATAGTGACTTGATAAATTATGTTATTAACGTTCAGTATTTTTCAGGATACGGTTGTATAAAATATTGAAGACCTTCAGGTAAATTCTGTGCGTGTCCGACGTTAAGAGGACTTGCTATCGAGAAAATTTCAGGAAGAATGTAATTTCGAAGAAGAAAGTAATAAACTAAAAAGGTAACTATTAATTGAGTTTATGTTTCAGGTAACATATTTCCACTTAGGTACGTACTTTGGACGTAATTTGCTGCTCGCGATTACGTGATCCATATTTTGTGCTAAATTTCATGTTCTATGAATTTACTTGTGAAGCGACGTGCTTGCGTACATTAACTGATTTTGACAATGATTGATTAATCAACAGGGTTGTTACTTATGTATGTTATGCATCGCTTGGCTGCTATGCTTTTTCACTGATGTCATATTTTTTTAATTATGTGCCTGCTGTGCTTATTTATTTAAATTATAATTGTCACCTGATTAGTTGTGCTAATATGGTTATGTATGTAGGTTACACTTTGTGATGCATCTGCTTGCGCCTTCATTTTTACTTATTAAGATTACATATGAACATTTATTTGCTTATGCTGATATGATGCTAATGACCTGTTTATTATGTAAGATATATATTTGCTGCTTTGCGTATGGATTGCATATTTATACATTTCTGTTTGTTGTCATAACTACTCTTTAATTTGGTATATAGAAATGCTGATATGCGATGTACGAACATGGAGTTTAGGTCACACTATGGTATTAATTATAGATTGTTCGCTTAGCAGAGCCTCGTTGTAGGAATTGTGCTGCATCCACTTGTTGACATTCTGTTCTCCACTGGTATATTCTCTCGCTATTGCATGTTTTGCTTACGCTCAGTGCCTTATATTTTTAAGATAAGAAAATGAACTACTATAATGTTGCGAACGACATTGGTACAAGAAACTTCATTGAAGTCACATGAGCTGGAGGTTTTATGGCAGCTGTATAAATGTATGCTAATAGGAAGGAAGCTAACGACATGACATACCAACACTAGGTTTAGACCATTGACAGTCATTACACTGCATTCTTCGTGAGCAATTGAAATAGCAAGTGACACTTGACACAAGAAATACTCCACATGTTTGCTTCTGTTTTGCCATGATTCTTAAAGTCGTGTACGCACTGTGAATTATTACTATTATTCACACTCCGAAGTCGTACTTACTTACTGAAAGTTATTCAAACTGAAGGCTGTTAGAGGTCATGTATGCATTTCTTTTATTTTATGATGGACAAGGTAACCAAAATGTATTTTATAATTCATAATGAGTAGAAGATTTGGCTCTGGTGGACTACACAGAGGTTGTGTGTGGACATTGTGTATTCGGATTGTATGGGATGATGAATTGAAGTTTGCACTAGGATTTTATCTGTACTTGTTCGAGGAGACTGAATAGAGGAAAGAGTTGTCATGGAAGTGAAATTATATTGGCGATAAGGTTTATATGTGTCGATGAATTGAAGAGGTATTATTGAGGTATTGAGATTGTGTGAAGTTGATGTTTATTGGAGTTTTGGTGGACAAGAGGTAAGGTAAATGATATTGATGATAAGGTTTATATGTATCGACGTAAGAGGTATTATTGAAGTATTGAGATTATGTGATGCTGATGATTATTGGAGTTTTGGTGGATAAGAGGTAAAGTAAGTGAGGAGCATATATATATTTTTTTGTTGGTTTATATGGAACAAGGAGGATGAAGATGGCAGACTAGAACACTCAAGTGGAAAGAAGATTGTCTACACACACACTCTGTTAAATCACTAAGCAGTATATACTTTTTTTTTTTTTGGAGAGAGGAAGTATTTGCATATCTTGGCACACTGACAGTTGTTCAGCAACCGTACATTTTGATTTGGCTTGGCAAACATTGGTCTTGACATGATGACTACGACGTTGACTAACTATTATTGACTGTTATACATTGCTGCCACATCTACTTGATACACAACTTGAACATAAAATTTTGGACAGAATTGCATTTACACAGTTAACACTATTCAAGTACACAGTAGTACTTAATGTGGATGAAAGATGAGTGGGAGTGTTTTGTGTGTTTTCCTTTCCTAATCCCAAATAATTGGTACCAACCTATCTCCTAAATATTATTTTACTTGTTTGTTGTGGCTTGCACTGACACTCATAAATATTATAGGTTTACTGATATTTGTGTATTTGTAATATTTAATATGACAATTACCTGATATCATTTGTGTGTTTATTATTATTTGTATGTTTAGTGTAAGAGCATTGATAATAATTTTGTAAAAGCAATTGTGTGTGCATTCAAACTGTTGTTCGTGCTTGCACCTATCATCATTCATGGGTGCCACCTGGAAATGTTTAATTTCCGTTGATAAACTCTAATGAAGATTGTGATTAGTGCTAGTGAATATTATGGACTGCTGTCTGCACCTGTTCAACATTACTGGGTGCCACTGATGGACTGCTTCTACTGAGATGATGTCACTTGTTGGTGTCTGCACCTGCTCAACATTACAGGGTGCCACTAATGGAACTGCTTCTACTGAAATGATATCACTTGTTGGTGTCTGCACCTGTTCCACAATGCTGGGTGCCACTGATGGACTACTTCTACCGAAACGTCACTTGTTGGTGTCCGCACTTGTTCAACATTACTGGGTGCCACTGATGGAACTGCTTCTACTGAAATGATGTCACTTGTTGGTGTCTGCACCTGTTCAACATTACTGGGTGCCACTGATGGACTGCTTCTTCTGAAATGATGTCACTTGTTGGTGTCTGCACCTGCTTAACATTACTGGGTGCCACTGTTAGAACTGTTTCTACTGAAATGATGTTACTTCTTGCTGTCTGCACCTGTTTAACATTGCTGGGTGCCACTGATGGAACTGTTTCTACTGAAATAATGTCACTCGTTGGTGTCTGCACCTGTTGACCATTGCTGGGTGCTACTGCTGGAACTGTCAACTACTTGTTTATTGAACTATGGAAAGCATTTTATGTGAATATTTGTATAAACTGATTTTTTGTGTATTTACTGTTTGTGAAATGTTATGAGACTCTTACCTACACCTATTTGACATTGCTGGTGCCATTGATTGAATGGTACTTGTGTAAACTATTATGTAAAATCACATGTATGAAAGCATTTGTATTCCTTACTGTATTTTATATATTAGGTATGGAATGGTCAGTGCAAAGCCAAAATTTACTTAGTGAAGTGATATTTACTTATTAATATTATCTTTTATTTTTGTCTGTATTTTTTTGGACGAATTTGGTGGTATTTTCACCACCAATGCTGGCAAAAATACCATCAAATTCTGGCCCGTGGAGGAGGGGCATATGAAAGGTGGCTACACTGAGCCACAGCGCCAGAGATTGCGCCAAAGAGTATTATTCAGCCGCCTCCACTGACAGTTCTTATCGAGAAGTCGTAGCAGAGAGTGCTTGTTGAGATGTCGTAGTGGAGAGTTCTTGTCGAGAAGTCGTAGTAGGCAGTGCTTGTTGAGATGTAGCAGTGGTGAGTCGTTGTTGAGAGGTTCCCATGGAGAGTGCTTGTTCAGATGTTGTCATATTGTTTTGATGGGCTAGACACCAGATGTTGTTGGATTAGGGATGTTGTAATGTGCTTTTCGTCAATATATATGAAGGTAAAAAAATTCCTTTTTTTTGTATTATTTCAATGTCTTGAACAATAATGCCTATTGGTTACAGGTTCAGTCAACAAAGCATCTGGCTCGTGTTCTTGTATTAGACTGTATTTCTGGTTTCTATGTGCAATTATAGTATTTCTTTTTTTTTTTATTACTTCAGTATAAATGATGTTTAAAATATCTGGTCTTATTGAGGAAGAACCGTGCCAGATGTGTACGTTGAATCACACTTCCACACACAGAACAGCTACACTTGTGTTTTGTTGATTCCTAGGTTTTATAGTTGCTGGGGACTTAATTAATTAATTGTGTTAACGGAAATTTTGTTTCATTCTTTGTTGTTGTTCTATGCAGTCAGATTGCGTACTAATACTATCAGGGCCAACCGTTTACGAGACTTCGTAATCGGACATATACCTACTAAAAAAATTAAAAAGTATTTGCATTCATTTTATATTTAATTAAGCCCCCATGCACTGTTCACCAACACGTTAAAAACGGGATGCACAACACTGACATCACTTAAACACAGCACTATAAAGTAGATACGAAGGCAGATGGGGAGGGGGGAAGGGAGGACCCAGACAGGAAAGAGGGACAAGACCATTTTTTTCCTTTATTGATTTTCGATTCCCCCCGGAGAGGGCGGGCTGGCAGCAGCTTAGTACGCCGCTCTTCAGCCTACAGATTTTTTAAAACATACGAAGAAGATAATAAACAATGAAAGCAGGCGATAAAACGGTGACTTAAATTGTAAAACGGCGGAAAATTATGGAAAGGTACAACATAAAACAAAGGGTTGGCGTTGCTAATAAAATACACAGTAAGCAGACAGGTAAAATAGTAGACAGACAATTAAAAAAAACACGGCGACAGTCTGGTTTCTGTTCGCAAGAGATATAAGGGAAGGAGATATGACTTACGTATAGACCAATTTAAATAGCGTCATTTGCAGCCAATGGTTACAGAGTAGGCATAATTTCGTAATAAGGTTACAATAACGTATAGTCAGTAAAGATATATGAGCAAAAAAGCATAAAAATGAGACAATTAATGAATTATGCAATGAAAAGAAATTTTAGTTACCACAGATAATGTAAAGGAAAAAATATCCCTCTGTAGGAGGATGCAATAGCTAGACGTAGTCAAAGATGGCTGACGGAAGTACGTCCCGAAAGAGCGGCTCTCAATGCACGGAACTGTTTTCCTTCCTCCCTTCTGTGGACGTGCCACGCCGAAGTGGTGTCAAATCGAAAGACTTGCACCAGGCGAACGGTCTACCCGACGGGAGGCCCTAGTCACACGACATTATTATTACCAGTGACCAACCACTCGACGAGTCATGACCTCTTCACCATATACGGGCTATAGCGGTTTGTATGCGTTCATGGATGACGGACACACTAATCCCATGTGCTCATTCATAAAGGAGAACAGCACGCACTTCCACTGGCGACTACGTTGTCAGTACACGTACGTCAGCCGTTGTGATGTGTACTCGAATAGCCTCGGGCACGCCGGTCTGCTGCTAATAGTCCTCCGGCGCCTTGCGCATGCGTCATTCGTTTCCCGCTGAACCAGCAGCGGGTGTGGATTCGTGTGACGTCTGTTTGTGTCGCCTGGAATACCACCTTCTCTTTCAAAACCAATGACGAAGCTTACATTCAGAACGTCCCTTGTGTTGTTGTACGATGAAACAAAACGTAAAGACAGCATTCTCATTTATCCTAAAATAGAATGAGATTTTCACTCTGCAGCGGAGTGTGCGCTGATATGAAACTTCCTGGAAGATTAAAACTGTGTGCCGGACCGAGACTCGAACTCGGCACCTTTGCCTTTCGCGGGCAAGTTCTCTACCACTTTCCCGCGAAAGGCAAAGGTCCCGAGTTCGAGTCTCGGTCCGGCACACAGTTTTAATCTGCCAGGAAGTTTCAGTCCTAAAAATCTTCATGTAGATAAAAAATTTAAAGAGTTGATGGGACTGCTGTAGCAACGATACAACCTTTTTCATACTGAGTCAAAACGTTATGACTGCCTGCTTAACAGCGTGTTGGTTCATTTCTAGAACACTGTAAAAGTCATTCATGTGGTAAGGATTCGATAAATCCTTGATAGGTTTCCTGATGTTCATGACATTGGATGTCTAAGCACAGGTCGTAGAATTCCCGTAGATTACAGTGCGGTGGTCTCTGGGTGAGGGGGTCGCTCTCGATAGCATCCCAGACGCGATCCAACAGGTTCAGACACCATCACATCTACATCTACATCTACATTTATACTCCGCAAGCCACCCAGCGGTGTGTGGCGGAGGGCACTTTACGTGCCAGTGTCATTGCCTCCCTTTCCTGTTCCAGTCACGTATGGTTCGCGGGAGGAACGACTTCCGGAAAGCCTCCGCGAGCGCTAGAATCTCTCTAATTTTACATTCGGGATCTCCTCGGGAGGTATAAGTAGGGGGAAGCAATATATTCGATACCTCATCCAGAAACGCACCCTTTCGAAACCTGGACAGCAAGCTACACCGCGATGCAGAGCGCCTCTGTTGCAGAGTCTGCCACTTGAGTTTGCTAAACATCTCCGTAACGCTATCACGCTTACCAAATAACCCTGTGACGAAACGCGCCGCTCTTCTTTGGATCTTCTCTATCTCCTCTGTCAACCCGACCTGGTACGGGGTACGGATCCCACACCGATGAGCAATACTCAAGTATAGGTCGAACGAGTGTTTTATAAGCCACCTCCTTTGTTGATGGACTACATTTTATATGATCATTCCACTTCAAATCGTTCCGTACGCATACTCCCAGATATTTTACAGAAGTAACTGCTACCAGTGTTTGTTCCGCAATCATATAAACACATGGACTACTGAAAAGTAGTACTCTATCTAGAAGACTTTGGTTCACATCCTGCGAGTGTAGTGATCAAGAAATCGACGTGACTTTATTATCATGCTCTTCAAACCACTGAAGCAATATTTTAGCCTTATGATACCCACAGTTTTCCTGCTGGAAGATACCGTCGCCATCGGGAAAAACAACAAGCATGGCAGGATGTAGGAAGTCCGCAGTAATGTTCACAGAATCCACAGCAGTCAAGGTGCCTTCGGATGTGTCAAGTAACCTTCCGCCTGGATAATGGTGCTTTCGGACACCATCTTCGGCCTGGTGTGACAAGAAACGTGACTCATCATTCACAGTGCGATCTCAGTGCGCTGTGCCTACTGAATCGTAACTGACGATGTTGTTGGGTAAACGTGGGAACAGGTGGGTGTCGTCTGCTGCGGAGCCCCATAATCAACGTTCACTGAACGTACAAAATGTCCCGTTTGGTGCACAGGTATATGGGTATTTCAGACGAACATCTGCATCTAAATATCTCTAAGACACTGAACCACCATTCCGTTACACTACTAAAAATTTATACGCAGTGGAAATTAAATGTGAATGAGACGATATTTGGCCCTGTGTAGTGAAACTGGAGATGACATAACATGTTTTATTCCAAGAGTCCTCCTATTAGTTCCCACACAGACAAATAATTAATAAAGGTGATCAAGGAGTCTTGACTGCCTGAATAATAAATAGAATTCAGTATCACGATAGCCGGCCGATGTGGCCGTGCTGTCCTAGGCGCTTCAGTCTGGAACCGCGTGGCCGCTACGGTCGCAGGTTCGAATCCTGCCTCGGGCATGGTTGTGTGTGATGTCCTTAGGCTAGTTAGGTTTAAGTAGTTCTAAGTTCTAGGGGACTGATGACCACAGATGTTAAGTCCCATAGTGCTCAGAGCCGTTTGAACCAGTATCACGATAGATTTATTTCCAAAAGTCATGAATGACACGGAACATAGTTCAACATAACAAATCAATTATACGAGGGGCGTTTGAAAGGTCTGTGCAAAAATAAATACTACTTACGTGTTTGGGGTAAACCTTTTTATTTTTCGACATAGTCTCAAAAAAAAAAAAAAAATGGTTCAAATGGCTCTGAGCACTATGGGGCTTAACATCTATGGTCATCAGTCCCCTAGGACTTAGAACTACTTAAATCTAACTAACCTAAGATCATCACACAACACCCAGTCATCACGAGGCAGAGAAAATCACTAACCCTGGGGGAATCGAACCCGGGAACCCGGGCGCGGGAAGCGAGAATGCTACCGCATGACCACGAGCTGCGGACGACATAGTCTACTTTTAGACTTATATGCACGTCATCCAACGCTGTTATAATTTGTTGATCCCTTTCGAGTAACAGGAATTGTCCAAGCTTGAAAAATAGCTATTATTTGCTGCAATCGCCTCCTCGTTTGAATAAAATTTTGTCCCGCCAGCCGGTTCTTCAAATTGGGGAACAAATAGTAGTCCGAGGGAGCCAAGTCTGGAGAATGGGGGGATGCCAAACGAATTGGAATCCTATTTCCATTAATTTTGCGACCACAATTGCTGAGGTGTGTGCTGGTACATTGTCGTGATGGAAAAGGACTTTTTTGCGGCCCAATCGCCGGCGTTTTTCTTGCAGCTCGGTTTTCAAACGGTCCAATAACGCTGAATAATATGGATCTGTAATAGTTTTACCCTTTTCCAGATAGTCAATGAGGATTATCCACTGCGAATCCAAAAGACAGTCGCCACAACCTTTCCGGACGAAGGAATGGTCTTCGCCTTTTTTGGTGCAGATTCTCCCTTGGTAAACCAATGTTTAGATTGTTCTTTGGTCTCAGGAGTATAGTTATATATCCATGTTCATCCACAGTGACGAAACGACGCTTTAAGTCCTGTGGGTTCTTCCCGAACAGCTGCAAACCATCCTTGCAACACTTTAGACAATTCCGTTTTTGGTCAAGCGTGGGCAGTTGCGGAACCCATCTTGCGGATAGATTTCTCATGTCCAAAGGTTCACGCAAAATTTTATGTACCCGTTCATTCGAGATGCCCACAGCACTAGCAATCTCACAAACCTTAAGTCTTCTGTCATCCATCACATATCATGGATTTTATCAATGATTTCTGAAGTCGTAACGTGCACAGGCCATCCAGAACGTTCAGCAGCAGTTGTGCCCATATGGCCACTCTGAAAAATTTTAAACCACTTATAAACTACTCTAATCGAAGGTGCAAAGTCACCGTAATGTTATCAAACTTCTCTTTAGTCTCCTGAGTAATAATGTTTAATTACCACCCGAAATTCTTTTTCGTCCATTTTTTGACAATCACTTGACTTCCTTGATTCACACGAATCCAAACACAAAGAAATAGACCAATATGGCTAAAACTTGGTGTGCATTCTTTCCAAAGATGCTACTAACTAAACATGACCTCGATACGCGCCGGTGGTGCCATCTCTCGGGCTTCGCACGGACTTTTCTAACGTCCCTCGTCTCTACTCTCTTGTTTATAAAATGAAGTGTACTGATGTAGGTTGACAAAGTTTAACAGAAGGTAACAGACTGACCTAATTCGGACTAAAAATTCACAACGCGATAGGACTGTAACTAATGCAATTAACGGTGACTATGAACTATTGACTGAACAAACTACCACAACGCACTTAAACTGGACAGCGACTGCTGCTGCTGCTGTGAGCACGTGGTGCAGTGAGTATAAATCTCTCTAAAGGTTACTAATGCCGGTGCTGCGAAATGCTCATTACGCGCCTATAGAAATCTTGAATGCGGTGGCCAGCGCGAGTATGCCATGGGTTGAACAGATACACCTTCACTCCCAATCTCCACAGCTCAAGTTCTTCCCGACTTCCCTTCACCGCGGCACAGGACCGACTAGACGTCCCTGCTCCACGGTACCCTACCGAATTCCGTGTGCTTCCTCACACTTCATACAAGTCTGCAAAACATTCCACGTGGATTGGTGGAAAGCCACCAATCGAAAGTGGTAGAAAATGGCAGTGTTTTCCTGCGCCAATCACATATCACACAGTGTACTGTACAGCCTCCCTCCACAAGACGGGAAAAACTGTTCCTCCAATCCTAACACAGGCATCGAACAGGAGTCCACTGTTAAGTTTTCTGACATCGCGCTTGGCGACCCAGTCAACACACTGCTATTTTGCACGCATAAGATGCAGAGCAGCTCGTGTGCCTACCTGGTCTCGAAAAAATGCTTCAGTTTTCCCAGCTACACAGCATCAGGCGTCCTGCAGTGTCGCCCCATATCGGTCGCTACGGCGAAATGTTACCGCAGGCCTAGCTGACGCCTATAAAACAGGAATGTTCCCAGAAAATAAATCGGGTACACCTGCGGAAATGGTGGAATGCACTTCACCTCAACCGAGAACAACTGTCAGTGTATCGGTCCGTAGCAGCTCGGCAAAAGTAGTAAAAAGTTCTGCCCCTGGCTTCTGGAACAATATACTGTGGCCCGCTCAGGACTTGCCGCTTCCCATCGCCAGTGGGCCCCTGTGGCTCAGATCGTGTCCTCTGCGTCAACTTCTGCAGTACGAAAGTGCCGGTCAGTCTCCTTTCGCTCTGTAGACACCCGCTCTCCCGACTTGCCGTGTTCTCCCAAACAGGCACGAGTAAATCGTCCCTGCCACAGACGTGGCTGCCCGACAAAACAAGCAGCTTAATGCAACCAGCTACCACTGAATTCAGTATTACAATCAGTGTCAACCCTCTCGCTGGCCACAGAGCCTTCTCGACCTAATGAAACTACCGCAATTTTATATGTCTATTCTGCTGGATGAATGAAGTGTAAGAAAAGTGGGTCCAAAACACTCGCCATCTTTCAGACGGGGTGCTCCGAAACCATTGTGCCTGCCCCAGCACTGTTGTGTGTCGTCACATCTGTCACATATCGCCGGTTTAGAGATTATCGCTTTCAGGCACCAGATCATGACACTCTGTCCTTCGTTCAAGACGCTTATGACACTGGATTTCGCCATATGCGTGCAGTATAGTCGCTAGAATGATTCCCCATTCGCTTGTATACTTTCCTCACCGCATCACAAGCTGCAGCGCCACTTTGCCGCTTTCGATATCGCCGTGGACAGTGGTCGTAAGGTTTTGGCTTATCGATGTATATTTCAATGTATCAGTGTTGACTTTTGTTTCTGACATCTGAACGGCTGAGTCACAGATGACTCAGCGTAATTGTGTTATTAACTGACACTTATTTATAATAAACTGTACCAAGAACAATGTGTTTTTATTGGATCCTTAATGTAACATGCCTTGAAGTGGCGTACTTTCATAATATGTAAGTTACAATAATTCTTTAACCACCAGTAGAACTTTTCCCGCCATTTTATTACAATGGATCACAAAATTAACGACGGGTTTTCGAGATATTCTGAATTTTCTGGTGCTTAGAAACGGCATATATACATATGGACCTCTACTGAGGGCCAAAATGACATCTCGCGACACTGCACTAAAGAGAGATGGCGTGCGTATGACGTAGGTGCCGTTCTTCCATCTTACTGGTCTACGTTCGAACGCTCAAAACACCTGACATGCTACATATTGCTCTGGACGTTCGGAAAGACTCTACAATGTGCTTTTTCCACGCTATGACATCAGAAACTCGGAACGCGCAACACTCAGCGCTCTAACTCACGGTCCGTGTGCCGATTGCTTTACGTGTTGCAGCGAGCAGTGGCCATTTTCGAGATACCCGATCCATAGGTCCACTGCATGCAAAGCCCTTCGCAATGTTCGTTCGGTAACTGGTTGAGACGGATCTGTATTCACTGACAACAGCAGCTCCTGACGGGTCTGGAAACGACTGTCATTGACAAGACGAGAGATTCGTCACCGATCTCTGACGGTTAGTGTCTTTCTGCGACCACAACACCTGTACCGTGTTACGTGGCTGCGACAGGTACTCGTTTTCCTGTAGGCACGTTCGACAGTCCGCATTGTAACACAACTTTTGATAAAGGTGCAACGATAAACGCTTGTACCTGACTGAATAGTCCCGAGTGGACATTATAATATTAATGTTATGTGATATTCCCACTTTCAGACCGCCACGTAGCAGTTACTAATGTTATTTCCGTTAAGATGTTTGTGAGATTATAAAAATTCCCTTGAATGATCTGTAAAGTCACACAAATCTGAAGGCTGCAAATTCAGCTAAATACTTAGGGATTACAATTACAAATAACCTAAATTGGAACGATCACATAGATAATATTGTGAGTAGAGCAAACCAAAGACTGCGATTTATTGGCAGACACTTAGAAGGTGCAACAGGTCTACTAAAGAGACTGCTTACACCACGCTTGTCCGCCCTATTCTGGATTATTGCTTTGCGGTGTGGGATCCGCATCAGATGGGACTGACGGATGACATCGAAAAATTACAAAGAAGGGCAGCTCGTTTTGTATTATCGCGAAATAGGGGAGATAGTGTCACAGACATGATACGTGAATTGGAGTGGCAATGATTAAAACAAAGTCGTTTTTCGTTGCGACGGGGTCTTCTCATGAAATTTCAATACCAGTTTTCTCCTCCGATTTCGAAAACATTCTGTTGCCACCCAAATACATAGGGAAAAATGATCATCACAATAAAATAAGAGAAATCAGGGCTCTCACAGAAAAATTTAAATGATCGTTTTTTCCGCGTGCCGTTCGAGAGTGGAACGGTAGAGAGACAGCTTGAAGCTGGTTCATTGAACCCTCTGCCAGGCACTTTACCGTGAATAGCCGGCGATTTACGGTGTAATCATGAATATGTCAAACAAGTTAGGTTTTCCCTTCCCTTCTGTCACGTCTTGACGTCGACACACCTTACTGTGAAGTTTCCATTTAACCGACTTTCACACTCACACACACACACACAACACACACACACACACACACACACACACACACACACACATCACTACACTGGCACGACGTGCATGAGCGGTGGTCACGTGATCATCTGGTACCAGTTCTAGACCATCTACAGAGCTACACAGCGACTAGTGTCTATTTTTAACAGGGTGACTAATACTTATGACGGCTTATAAACTCGCCGCCATAAAAAAAATTTCTTTAGCAAGACGTTATTTCATACAACATCCCAACATAGGAATGAGCATGAATGGCATTCATTGCTCATCTAACTTTAACAGAAAAATTCCAAAAGTAATTGCACCATAAAACCAACTTGACTTCAGACGGTGTCGAGAACACGTCTCTCCGAATCTCAGCCAGTAAGCCGCAGAACCCGTGAGTTCAAAGGTTTTTCTTCCTCGAGAGCAGAAAGGCGCTTAAACTTGTTAATGAGCGAACATTCGACTCTTGTCTTACACCCATTTTACGTACAAGCTATAATTTAATGAAGATAAGATACATATTACGTAGTCGATGAAGAGAGACAAAAATCGTGTTTTCACAGACTGTAAATGTTTGTTATATGAACAGTTAAGTTCCTATTATTTCGCACTATACCTGCTTTAATAACTAGAACATTGAGATAGGAGAATTTCATCAGTAAGAAAGAACCACTTACTTACATAAAAATGTTATTCTGCTATATAACAGCAATTATGTTCGAGTATAATGACTTTTCTGGAGTCTATAAATCTACTCTGTAGGAATCAGCATGGGTTTAGAAAAAGACGGTCGTGTAAAACCCAGCTCGCGCTATTCGTCCACGAGACTCAGAGGGCCATAGACACAGGTTCACAGGTAGATGCCTTGTTTCTTGACTTCTGCAAGGCTTTCGATACAGTTCCCAACAGTCGTTTAATGAACAAAGTAGGAGCATATGGACTATCAGACCAATTGTGTGATTGGATTAAGAGTTCCTAGATAACAGAACGCAGCATGTCATTCTCAATGGAGAGAAGTCTTCCGAAGTAAGAGTGATTTCAGGCGTGCCGCAGGGGAGTGTCGTAGGACCGTTGTCACAATATACATAAATGACCTTGTGGATGACATCGGGAGTTCAATGAGGCTTTTTGCGGATGATGCTGTGGTATATCGAGATGTTTTAACATTGGAAAATTGTACTGAAATGCAGGAGGATCTGCAGCGAATTGACGCATGGTGCAGGGAATGGCAATTGAATCTCAATGTAGACAAGTGTAATGTGCTGCGAATACATAGAAAGAAAGATGCCTTATCATTTAGCTACAATATAGCAGATCAGCAACTGGAAGCAGTTAATACCATAAATTATCTGGGAGTACGCATTAGGAGTGATTTAAAATGGAATGATCATATAAAGTTGATCGTTGGTAAAGCAGATGCCAGACTGAGATTCATTGGAAGAATCCTAAGGACATGCAATCCGAAAACAAGGGAAGTAGGTTACAGTACGCTTGTTCGCCCACTGCTTGAATACTGCTCAGCAGTGTGGGATCCGTACCAGTTAGGGTTGATAGAAGAGATAGAGAAGATCCAACGGAGAGCAGCGCGCTTCGTTACAGGATCACTTAGTAATCGCGACAGCGTTACGGAGATGATAGATAAACTCCAGTGGAAGACTCTGCAGGAGAGACGCTCAGTAGCTCGGTACGGGCTTTTGTTGAAGTTTCGAGAACATACCTTCACCGAAGAGTCAACCAGTATATTGCTCCATCCTACGTATATCTCGCAAAGAGACCATGAGGATAAAATCAGAGAGATTAGAGCCCACACAGAGGCATACCGACAGTCTTTCTTTCCACGAACAATACAAGACAGGAATAGAAGGGAGAACCGATAGAGGTACTCAAGGTACCCTCCGCCACACACCGTCAGGTGGCTTGCGGAGTATGGATGTAGATGTAGATTTAAACAGCGAACTCCAGAAAACACAAGTTTTTGATCATGGAGTACGCACGTATCACGTAACGAGTACTTCACTGAGCAGTTGAATGAGATGCGGCACTAAAGCTAGGCATTTACATCTAAATCTCATGACCTGTTAGCACACCTTTTGCGACTAGTCGCAGTTGTAAGAGCGGTCAATGGTAGGCCGCGGTCGTTTTAATGCCGTGTTTCTGGGTATCCTCATTACCATTTACGTTGCCATGTTCAGCTATGTGAAAAATACACTCCTGGAAATTGAAATAAGAACACCGTGAATTCATTGTCCCAGGAAGGGGAAACTTTATTGACACATTCCTGGGGTCAGATACATCACATGATCACACTGACAGAACCACAGGCACATAGACACAGGCAACAGAGCATGCACAATGTCGGCACTACTACAGTGTATATCCACCTTTCGCAGCAATGCAGGCTGCTATTCTCCCATGGAGACGATCGTAGAGATGCTGGATGTAGTCCTGTGGAACGGCTTGCCATGCCATTTCCACCTGGCGCCTCAGTTGGACCAGCGTTCGTGCTGGACGTGCAGACCGCGTGAGACGACGCTTCATCCAGTCCCAAACATGCTCAATGGGGGACAGATCCGGAGATCTTGCTGGCCAGGGTAGTTGACTTACACCTTCTAGAGCACATTGGGTGGCACGGGATACATGCGGACGTGCATTGTCCTGTTGGAACAGAAAGTTCCCTTGCCGGTCTAGGAATGGTAGAACGATGGGTTCGATGACGGTTTGGATGTACCGTGCACTATTCAGTGTCCCCTCGACGATCACCAGTGGTGTACGGCCCGTGTAGGAGATCGCTCCCCACACCATGATGCCGGGTGTTGGCCCTGTGTGCCTCGGTCGTATGCAGTCCTGATTGTGGCGCTCACCTGCACGGCGCCAAACACGCATACGACCATCATTGGCACCAAGGCAGAAGCGATTCTCATCGCTGAAGACGACACGTCTCCATTCGTCCCTCCATTCACGCCTGTCGCGACACCACTGGAGGCGGGCTGCACGATGTTGGGGCGTGAGCGGAAGACGGGCTAACGGTGTGCGGGACCGTAGCCCAGCTTCATGGAGACGGTTGCGAATGGTCCTCGCCGATACCCCAGGAGCAACAGTGTCCCTAATTTGCTGGGAAGTGGCGGTGCGGTCCCCTACGGCACTGCGTAGGATCCTACAGTCTTGGCGTGCATCCGTGCGTCGCTGCGGTCCGGTCCCAGGTCGACGGGCACGTGCACCTTCCGCCGACCACTGGCGACAACATCGATGTACTGTGGAGACCTCACGCCCCACGTGTTGAGCAATTCGGCGGTACGTCCACCCGGCCTCCCGCATGCCCACTATACGCCCTCGCTCAAAGTCCGTCAACTGCACATACGGTTCACGTCCACGCTGTCGCGGCGTGCTACCAGTGTTAAAGACTGCGATGGAGCTCCGTATGCCACGGCAAACTGGCTGACACTGACGGCGGCGGTGCACTAATGCTGCGCAGCTAGCGCCATTCGACAGCCACCACCTCGGTTCCTGGTGTGTCCGCTGTGCCGTGCGTGTGATCATTGCTTGTACAGCCCTCTCGCAGTGTCCGGTGCGAGTATGGTGGGTCTGACACACCGGTGTCAATGTGTTCTTTTTTCCATTTCCAGGAGTGTAGTTCCAACGCTACATCCAGTAATGAGCAACGTCACATTCGACTGGACACTAGACGATAGAGACAGGGTTGCGAGCTGCGTCTGAGTGGTGCCACAATTGGTGTGAGAGTTTCGATGCGCTGGGCACCTGTTGCACCTGCCCCTTCCGACAGGTAATTGCGTGCCTGAGTCGCCTTTCACTTTCCGTGTGTGGAACGTGACCCCCTTCCGACGACACGGCTGGTGGGATCCGTTAGAGGCATACGTAAAGTAACGGACAACCCGGGCTTTCCTAGGAGCAGTTCTGCCCCGCAGTTCTGTACCTTCGGGACTTCATGGCCTGTACGGGAGGAGTTTCGTTTCGTTTAGTTTAAATGCAAGATACTAGCACATTAATAGCCGGTGTAGCAGCCAGAATGTTGAATGCAAGCATGAAGACGTGCACGCATTGTGTTGTATAGGTGTCGGATGTCAGTTTGTGGGTGCAGTTCCACGCCTGCTGCACTTGGTCGGTCAATACAGGGACAGTTAATGCTGTTTGTGGATGACCTGGAGTTATCGTCCGATGATGTCCGTTATGCGCTCGATTGGAGACGGATCTGGTGGTCGAGCAGGCCAAGGCAATATGTCGATACCCTGAGCAAGTTGTGTTACAACAGAGATGTGTTGGCGAGCGTTATCCTGTTGGAAAACGCTCCCTAGAATGGTGTTAATGAATGGCAGCACATCAGGTCGAATCACCAGACTTACGAACAGATTTACAGTAAGGGTGCAGGAGTACTCCTGCTGTCATACGAAATTGCACACCAGATCACAACTCCAGGTGTGTCCAGCACATAGATTGGATGCAGTCGCGCGGTCTCAGGCGCCTTGTCACGGTCCGCGCGGCTCCCCCCGTCGGAGGTTCGAGTCCTTCCTCTGGCCTGGGTGTGTGTGTTGTCCTTAGCGTAAGTTAGTTTAAATTAGATTAAGTAGTGTGTAATCTCAGGGAGCAATGACCTCAGCAGTTTGGTCCCATAGGACTTACCACAAATTTCCAGTTTTCCAGATTGGTTGCAAGCCCTCAAGTGGCCTTAAAACCAATACACGGCCATCACTAGCACCGAGGAAGAACCAGCTTTCATCAGAAAACACAGTAATGAGCTCCCGCTTGACACCACTGAAGTCGCAGATAGCCATGGTTTAAAGTCAGTGCAATACACGCTACAGGGCGTCTAGCTCAGCGCTATCATTGAATTAGCCGATTTTTAACGCTTAACTGTGTTACTGTGGTGCGAGCTGCTGCTCAAATTGTTGCTGCAGATGTAGTACGAAGAACCAGAACCGTACAAAAAACTCGATGGTCTTCCCTCTCGGTAATGACACGTGGGCGTCCGGAGCCCGGTCACCTTGCGACCTTACTTTCCTGTACCACTGCTTCCAGCAGTCATGTACAGTGGTTACATTTCTACCAAGTCTTTCTGCAGTATCACAGAAGGAACATCCAGCTTTTCGTAGCCCTATTACACGACCTCATTCAAGCTCAGTGAGGTGTTAATAGTGGCGTCTTTGTCGCTTTAAAGGCATTCTTGGCGAACATCAACACACCACACCCAGTCTCAAAGGTGTATTTAAAGCAAACGTGATCTGCATCCTCATATTGGCGCTACTAGCGCCACTCGTATTCGACTGTTTCGAATCTGAATAGATGTTGCTTTTCAGATGTAGAAACACGCCTATCAGTCTTCGTTTATGTCGCGTTGCGACTTCTTTTCTGTCAGTGTGCAGTATAAGCGATGATGAAGAAGCTGATTATTTACACGCCATTTACAATTACGCTAAGCGCAGAAACCGTCAGCTATCTATTTTTACACTGCGCCGTTAACAGTCAATTTCTCTCGGCACTGAAACGCGCTTTTTACTTTCTAAAACAATTTGTAGCCATTTTGCACATTAACCTTACCTGACTAGCAACAATTGCTTCACTAGAACGCAGAGTACAACGCTTCAGACTCGTCCCTGTCACTCCTGATATAAAGAGGTTTTGTCATTGTCTAGGAAACAACGAACTATTACATACTATGTTCCGCAAAACTCCTGCTTCTAGGAAAATATGACTTTAGCAAAGGAAGGATTGTCTTAAAGCGCGTCCAAACCGAAGTGCATAATTTCGTAAAGCTATACCTTCGCGAACGTTAGACCAAATTATTTTATCTTTTAACGAACAGAGAGAGGGTAGTATGTTCCCAGAATGAGATAGTCACTCTGCAGCGGAGTGTGCGCTGATATGAAACTTCCTGGCAGATTAAAACTGTGCGCCCGACCGAAACTCGAACTCGGGCCTATGCCTTTCGCGGGAAAGTGCTCTAACATCTGAGCTACCGAAGCACGACTCACGCCCGCTCCTCACAGCTTTACTTCTGCCAGTATCTCACGGTCCCGAGTTCGAGTCTCGGTCGAGCACACAGTTTTAATCTGCCAGGAAGTTTCAGGGTAGTATGTGTTTATCATTATTATTGGAATATTTAATATTAAAAAAAATAGCCTTACTGACCGACTGCAAGGCACTAGACAAAATATTAGGTACTATACTAAGGGGACTTGGACGCCATGAGGGCTCCAAAGACGGAAATTTTTTTATTTAACGAAAGTCTGTGATTCTTCCTGATTCAAAAAAATACGTATTTTATGAATGGTATCTCATCATTTTCGTGTTTAAATGCCTGTCTAAATCAGATATGGCACCAGTTTTTTAAATGTCTAGTTGTCACACTGCTGTCAGACACAAAACCTTGCCTAAAATGTCTTATTATTTAACACAAACAATTTTTATAGAAGTAAAGCCAATAACGTGGATCCTTCAGATTCTAAAAGAGGCCAATATAACAAAGAAAGGGAAAACTAAAAAAGATAAAAAGGACACTCAGAAGCAATAAGATTATGGAGCTGGAATGTTTTGACATGTTATCATTGAGAAGAAAATGATATGCAAATATTTAGCTTCAGTTTCCGGTAATCAACGGTTTTGCATACTTATTTATCATTATCCAATATTAAAGGTACAACAACAAAATTTTTCATGAATAATAATACAGTGCTTACATACACAGCGAACCATATTACTGAACAATGTATTAAATATTTTAAGCTAGAGCATGTCATGTTCTTAAATTATTAGGAGAAAAAACTGACTTCTAAAATCATTTTTTAAATAAACAAAACAACAAACTGGTAAATATTCTTGGTTTCCTGTTTCAACAAATAAGTGTGGTAGTACAGTCACCCAAAATAAAAATTACATTTACTCCAGTGTTTAAGATAAAGATCAATATTCACTCTACCATGTATTCCACAATTTTTAAATTTTTTCAGATAGAAGTCACAATACACTAACTATTTGGTTAAAGTTTCATTCCAATGCCTACTAAAGTTTTTGAGTTATTAAATTTCGAAGTATTAGTAAAAACTAGGTCGTATCAAAAGAGCTTACAGAAGCACAATTCTTGCTTACTTTAGTACGCTGTATACTGGGCATGGGCAACTTTCGAGGATCTGCGGGCCTGATTCACATACCTACTTAAACTCATGACGTGATGTACAGAAGCGCCCCTGGTAAAAACTATAGCAACCATGACGTTAATGCTTACTCGGCAATGCACCAGTATGAATGGCACCCATTTTCCGACATGCCACGCGAACAGATTATACTTAAGAAATCATTTTCGGAAGTACAGGGTGTCTCACTCAAACCTCCCTGATTTCAAAGACCCAGGGAAAGAAAGCCGCAGTAGATACGACAGTGAAAACCGCACCACATTGCACAGCATCTCAAAGAATTTATTTATTTATCATCAGTGCACCTCTACATGTGAACCATTTGCAGTGTGAATAATATTGGGTCTATATTCAATTTCTTGCCAAGTTCTTTGTAACATTTCCTCTGTTATTGTTGTAATCGCTTTAGTGATACCATGTCGCAGTGTAGAAATATCGTCCACTTTGGTCGAATACACGCGGTCCTTCACAAATCCCCACATGAAAAAATCAAGCGGCGTAATGTCGAGTGCACATGGTGGCCAGGCAATGGTCCACCGCATCCGATCCAACCACTAGAAAATTTGATATCCAGGAACTTGCGAACAGCCATTGACCAATGAGGCGGAGCTCCATCTTGTTGAAAAATGATGTTGGCTGGCAAGTCTTGTATCTGAGGGTACACAAACTGTTCCAAAATGTCTAGATACATTGACCCATTCACTGTTTGTTTCGCAAAGAAGAATGGTCCAACAATCCTGTTGTGCATTAGCGTACACCAGACATTTAGTTTAGGGCTATCACGAACATGTTCAGTGACAACTTGCGGATTTTGCGAATCCCAAATTGGAAAACATTATGCCCATTAACCCTTCCTGACAGATGAAAGGTTGTCTCGTCTGAGAATAAACATCTTTCCAGGAAGCCGGCATCCATATCAATACACTGAAGCATATCCGCAGCAAATCGTTGTCGGCGTGGTTTGTCGTTCGGCATCAGATGTTGCAGAATTTGCACTTTGTAAGCACACATACGAAGTCGCTGGTGAACTACAGGATGAAATGTTGATGAGGTACATCAAGCTGCCTAGATGCTTGACGAATTGACTTACGTGGGCTTCTCCGAGAAACTCTTGTCTATGTCCTCCACTGTCTCTTCTGAAACTCTGTAACGTGCACCGCCAAAATGTTTCAGAACACTTCCTGTTGTCAGAAACTTCCTATACCATTCCTTAATTGTTTTCACATCAGGTGGATCACATTCATACACACGACGATAATTTCTTTGCACAGTAATAGGCGACTTTGTTTCTGCAAACTACACCACTGCTTGCGCGCGCTGCTGTGGAGTCGCCATTTTCACTTCATGCGACCATGCTGCACTCTGGAGACGATACTTGGCACTTCTGATGCGGGAATATAAATTGTTTGAAATGCTGTACAATGTGGTGCATTTTTCATTGTCGTATCTATTGTGGTTTTCTCTCCTGAGTCCTTGAAATTAAGGAGGTTTGAGTGGGACACCCTGTAGATATTTTTTATGTTCACTCCATCTTCGGTTGTTTAATTTTTGTTTACACCTCATGAACATGGTTTCCTTATTTACGAAGTTTACAATAGCTATCATGAAAACTTCGGCTGAAAAATTCTGCTGCATCATTAGTAGCGGAAAATATTCAGGAAATCTACATAGTTGTAAACATCTGAAGATGAATGCCAGGCATCTTGAAATGTTATCACCAAAAAATAAACTCGTATAAAGGTAGTTAATTCATTAAATTACCTTCACTTTAGACAGTACCAATGTTCTAATACTCTAAAGTGGACAAGAATTATTTAATAGGTGAAAGAACCGAAAAACAAAATACGGCAATGAGATAAGCAGCACCAGTCGACAAGTAATTAGCAGAAAATCTGCAATGTTTGACCACAGACGGGGCATTCGATTGTTCTAAACTTGTGTTAACAACCACAGACATTATAGGCAAGCATTCTTTTAAATATTTGTTCAAAAATACGTTTGATAACTGATCACATAGACATGGACTGTTTTTGTAAACAGAAAATAACGAGTATTTGTGTTGTCAGCACTGATCCAAAGACGAAAGTATTGGCTACAGCACCCATTCGAAGGTACTGAGCTGTTTCCCCCACTCTCAACATGCACATGGGCGATAACTTGGTGCTAAGAATGCAACCGTGTTCTCTTTGTTGTTCAAATACGGCGGTGGCCAAATGGCTTTGTGCATTCGCCAAGTAAGCAAACTTTCCACTGCTCTGCGTCATAAGCTGCGAAACCCCAGACGAGCCGAGCGTTGACGGAAATATCCGAAAATTTGTTCAGGGCGGACTACAGAACGAGTGTTGCACGGGTTGCCCAGCCGTGCTGCAGATGGTGTAGGACAGGGCGGCTAAGATTTCGGCTCTTGTGTCGTGACCTGATGCTAGTGCCGTAGAGCTAAGCTTCGCTGCAATTTTCCCCACCGCCACGCAACGCTAATAGTATGCGGAGGCGGGGGCAGCGGAGGAAACGGTGAACGCGACGAGTTTAAATGGCAATGCAGACGCACTGCATGCGAGTTGGTTTTATATTTCAGATTTCTCAGCAGATTAGATCACAAGCAAAACCATTTTTCAGTGTTATTTAGTTATTTTTGGCGTCCTGAAGATATAATGTAATTTTATCTTGTACAGACTGTCGGTGTACGGACAGATGCAGACAGTTTTACATATTTCCGCACTGAGGTTGCCATGTAATCGTGATTTATTTAGTTTCATAATCGAATGAAGATATTTGAAATAAACACGTCGCGCGAAATATAGCACTTTTGCGATCTCGTTATGGAGACATGAAAACTCTATCTCAGGAATGCAATATAGACGTCCTGGACACTTTTAATGCAAGACGATTTGTCTACATCTACAGCCATACTCCGCTAACCACCTGACGGTGTGTGGCGGAGGGTACTTTGTGTACCTCTATCGGTTCTCCCCTCTATTCCAGTGTCGTATTGTTCGTGGAAAGAAAGACTGTCAGTATGCCTCTGTGTGGACTCTCATCCCTCTGATTTTATCTTCATGGTCTTTTCACGAGATATACGTAGGAGTGAGCAATATACTGCTTGACCCCTCGGTGAAGGTATGTTTTCGAAACTTCAACAAAAGCCCGTACCGAGCTACTGAGCGTCTCTCCTGCAGAGTCTTCCACTGGAAACGGCAAACGGTCTCGAAAACACATCGAAAACGATCTTAAGGTTGACAATGTCCTCAAAACGTTTAGGAAACTATCTTCGTAACATTTTCAAGGCCACAATGAATTCTTCAGACCATTAGTTTTCTTTAATGGCAGTAAGCGCAGAGAACTGGATTGTGTTTGTCAAAATATGTCCCTTGAATAAAGCGATTTTATTTTTAAGTGCATCCTCATGAAATCAGAATGAAGTTATTCCTGACCTTGCAGTGCCTTACTGTGGACAGTGTACAGTCAAATCCATTTAAATAGCAAGGCCTGCAATCCATTCTGTATGTTCTAATTTTTGTTCCTACGGTTCTTTTTCCTTCATAAATTCAACAATAGCGAGGTTTAAATCGAAAAATCGTACCAGGCTTGTACTTCGCAGTAATGTATTAAGTCTCCATACTCTTTTTTCATTTCCATCTTGTTGTTGTTGTTGTGGTCTTCGGTCCAGAGGCTGGTTAGATGCAGCTCTCCATGCTACTCTATCCCGTGCAAGCTTTTCATCTCCGAGTAACTACTACAACCTACATCCTTCTGAATCTGTTTTGTGTAATCACGCCTTGGTCTCCCTCTACGATTTTTATTCTCTGCGGTTTCCTCCAATACTAACTGATGATCCATTGATGCCTCAGAGCCTGTCCTACCAACAGATCCCTTCTTCTAGTCAAGTTGTGCCAAAAACCCTCTTCTCCCCAATTCTATTCAGCACCTCCTCACTAGTTACGTGATCTACCCATCCAATCTTCAGCATCTTTCTGTAGCACCACATTTCGAAAGCTTCTATTCTCCTTCCATTTCGTAATATTGGCCACAACTACATCGCCCTTGTACAGACCCTCTATATACTCCTCCCACCTTACTGCCTTCCCTTCTTCGCTTAGAACTGATTTTCCATCTGAGCCCTTGATGTTCATACAAGTGGTTCTCTTTTCTCCAAAGGTCTCTTTAATTTTCCTGTAGACAGTATCTATCTCACCCCTAGTGGTATATGCCTCTACATCATTACATTTGTCCTGTAGCCATCCCTTCTTAGCCATTTTGCACTTCCTGTCGATCTCATTTTTCAGATGTTTGTATTCCTTTTCGCGTGCTTCATTTACTACAATTTTATATTTCCTCCTTTCATCAATTAAATTCAGTATCTCTTCTGTTTCCCAAGAATTTCTACTAGCCCTCATGTTTTAACCACTTGATCCTCTGCTGCCACTACTATTTCATCTCTCAAAGCTACCCATTCTTCTTCTACTGTATTTCTTTCCCCAATTCTTGTCAGTCGTTCCCTAATGCTCCCTCTGAAACCCTCTATAACCTCTGGTTCTATCAGTTTATCCAGGTCCCATCTTAAATTCCCATCTTCTTGCAGCTTCTTCAGTTTTTATCTACAGTTCGTAACCAATAATAAATTGTGGTCGCAGTCAACATCTGCCCCAGGAAATGTTTTACAATTTAAAACCTGGTTCCTAAATCTCTGTCTTACTATTATATAATCTGTCTGAAAGCTTACAGTATCCTCAGACCTCTTCCACGTATACAAACTTCTTTCATGATTCTTGAACCAAGTGTTAGCGATGATTAAGTTATGCTGTGTGCAAAATTCTACCAGGCGGCTTCCTCTTTTATTCCTTACCCCCATTCCACATTCACCTACTACTTTTCCTTCTCTTCCTTTTCATACTATCGGATTCCAGTCCTCCATGACTATTAAATTTTCGTCTCCCTTCACTGTCTGAATAATTTCTTTTATGTCATCATATATTTCTTCAATTTCGTCACCTGCGGAGCTAGTTGGCTTATAAACTTGTACTACTGTGGTAGGCGTGGGTTTCGTGTCTGCCTTTGTTACAATAATGCGTTCACTATGCTGTTCGTTGCAGCTTACCCCCCCCCCCCCCCCCCCCTATTTTTTAAATTCACTATTTCCATCGTAAACAGTTGCAACTGACAGTGGAATAATGCGTGCGGCATCAAATTTTACTATTCGTTCCACCGATACCTTCACGTGTCGCATGCCTGCAGATTTAGTACACAGTACTTCTTTATGTACTGAAAAATGAATCCCATCGTTGTAATTCTTTGCTGTTTCATTGTCAGCAAAATCTTTAAAATCTTCCTCTTTGGTATTGTAATATCGTTTCCTAGCAAATTTGCAGCTTATGCGACTGCCTAAGGTACAGCGGGAATTCTGATCCATATTTTCTGTCACTCCCAGTCGTTTCTAAAGGCTTGTGACGACAGATCGCTAGACTGCTTCTTTTTGTGCGGACATCGACTAGACCTGCGAACGTCCATCATACCACTAACAAATAGCGAACGCTAAACAGCGCTGACACCACGATTCTGCCGAAGTGAAGAGTGTTGAGCCGACTGGAAAATGCCACACCGTACTACTAAATCAAGTTTCGCTTGTTCCTTCGCTTTTATGAAGGATAATAATGCGTATAATATCAATGTTCAAAGAACGTCTTTTGGCCTACAAATGCAGTTCCTTGATATTTATTTCAGTTTGTTAGTTTTTTTCTGTGGATCACTACTGTAATGCCGAGATGGCGTCTGAACTGTAAAAGTGGCCACACTGCTTGTCGGGAAAAGTAGCCAACGTGTTCTCCCTAGTTAGAGTCAGTCACTTCCGTATATCATACAGAATACTACAGACCAGACTGACTTTTACATCCTCTTATACGAGGGTAATCCCAAAAGTAAGATTTCCTTTTTTTACAAGTACCTACACAGACCTATTTATTTCTACAAAGGTTTACATCAGTTTACAGCTTGAATATTTAGCTATTTTTTGACATAATCACCATTTCTGTCGATGTATTTTTGTAGACGGTGTGGCAGCTTTTGTATGCCCATGTCATACCAGCTCGCCGCCATGCTGTTCAGAAAGTTATGAACCTCTTCTTTCACCTCGTTGTCGGAGATGAATCGCTTTCCGACCAAATGTTCTTTTAACCTAAGGAACAGGTGATAGTCACTGGGCGCCAAGTCAGGACTATAGGGTGGGTGGGTGATTATGTTCCACTGAAACTGTTGCAGGAGAACAACGGTTTGCCGAGCGATGTGTAGGCGAGCGTTGTCATGGAGAATGTGTACGCCTTGTTCAGCATTCCTCTTCTCCGGTTCTGAATTGCCCGTTTGAGTTTTTTCAGAGTCTCACAGTACCTTTCAGCGTTAATTGTGGTCCCAGTGGGCATAAAGTCGACCAACAACAAATGAAGATAGTAACTGTTCTCGAAAGAGCAGATACCATTGATGACCGTGCAGCTTCTCTAGAATAAATGATAATTAATTGAAACCCTCAGCTACCGTCAGGTGTTGTTGACATACCTTGATGGGGACAGCTGAAAATGTGAGGCCCTTTCCGATCCCAAAAAACTGTTGTCACGACTTTACCGGCAGACTGTGTTTGTTCTAATTTCCGCGGCTTTTGCGGAGAATGATGCCGCCACTGGCGTGATTGTTGGTTGGTCTCAGGTGTAAAGTGGTATGCCCAGATTTCGTGACAATTGAGTCCAGAAAGTTGTCCTGTTCGGCTGCAAGGCGGTGAAGAAATGCGCGTGAAGCACCAACTCGTTGCCGCATGTGGTCCTCAGTCAACATGCGTGGCACCCATCTTGCGCGCACGTTCCGGTAGTTCAATATTTCCGTTAAAATTCTGTGAGTGGTGCTTCGGGAAAGATCAGGAACCAACGTGCAGAGGTCATCCAGTGTGATCCGCCGATCTTCACGCATGCTTTGCTCAACCTTCAGCACTGTCTCCTCAGAAGTTGACAGTCTCCCGCTCCTTTGTTCGTCGTGAATTTCGGTCCGACCAGCTGCAAACTCTCTACACTACTTACGAACATTTTTGACATCCATGCTCGACTCACCACACACTTCCGTCAACTGGCGATGGATATCAATCGGCGCAGTGCCCTTTGCGTTCAAAAACCGAATAACTGCGCGCAATTTGCACTTGGTCATCCAACGGGGGCTCCATTGCCGCACGGGATTAGCCGAGCGGTCTCAGGCGCTGCAGTTATGGACTGTGGGGCTGGTCCCGGCGGAGGTTCGAGTCCTCCCTCGGGCATGGGTGTGTGTGTGTGTTTGTCCTTAGGATAATTTAAGTAGTGTGCAAGCTTAGGGACTGATGACCATAGCAGTTAAGTCCCATAAAATTTCACACACATCTGAACATTTTGGAGCTCCATTCTCAACGGCTGCCAAGCCAACTGAGCGCCTCAGCGCGGCGTGCGCATGTTTACACACAGCGCGTGAAGCACTCTTCATAACAGTGTGACCAACTGCCACACAAACTGAGTTCTGTTCTTATAAAAAAATAGGAGATCTTACTTTTGGGTTTACCCTCGTATATGCAAAGCTATCAGCCGCCATTCTATCCCATTGAGACAATTCTGAAGAAATACCGTTTACGTCTCAAAAATGAGATCGACAGGAAGTGCAAAATGGCTAAGCAGGGATGGCTCGAGGACAAATGTAAGGATGTAGAGGCTTATCTCACTAGGGGTAAGACAGATACTGCCTACAGGAAAATTAAAGAGACCTTTGGAGAAAAGAGAACCACTTGTATGAATATCAAGAGCTCAGATGGAAACCCAGTTCTAAGCAAAGAAGGGAAAGCAGAAAGGTGGAAGGAGTATATAGAGGACTATACAAGGGCAATGTACTTGAGGACAATATTATGGAAATGGAAGAGGATGTAGATGAAGATGAAAAGGGAGATACGTTACTGCGTGAAGAGTTTGACAGAGCACTGAAAGACCTGATTCGAAACAAGGCCCCGGGAGTAGATAACATTCCATTAGAACTACTGACGGCATTGGGAAAGCCAGTCATGACAAAACTCTACCAACTGGTGAGCAAGATGTATGAGACAGGTGAAATACCCTGAGACTTCAAGAAGAATATAATAATTCCAATCCCAAAGAAAGCATTTGTTGACAAATGTGAAAATTACCGAACTACCAGTTTAATAAGTCACAGCTGCAAAATACTAACACGAATTCTTTACAGACGAACGGAAAAACTGGTAGAAGCCGACCTCGGGGAAGATCAGTTTGGATTCCGTAGAAATGTTGGAACACGTGAGGCAATACTGACCTTACGACTTATCTTAGAAGAAAGATTAAGGAAAGGCAAACCCACGTTACTAGCATTTGTTGACTTAGGGAAAGTTTTTGACAATGTTGACTGAAATACTCTCTTTCATATTCTAAAGGTGGCAGGGGTAAAATACAGGGAGCGAAAGGCTATTTACAATTTGTACAGAAACCAGATGGCAGTTATAAGAGTCGAGGGAAGCAGTGGTTGGGAAGGCAGTGAGACAGGGTTGTAGCATATCCCCGATGCTATTCAATCTGTATATTGAGTAAGCAGTAAAGGAAAAAAAAGAAAAGTTCGGAGTAGGTATTAAAATCCATGGAGAAGAAATAAAAACTTTGAGGTTTGCCGATGACATTGTAATTCTGTCAGAGACAGCAAAGGACTTGGAAAAGCAGTTGAACGGAATGGACAGTGTCTTGAAAGGAGGATACAAGATGAACAGCAACAAAAACAAAACGAGGATAATAGAATGTAGTCGAATTAAGTCGGGTGATGCTGAGGGAATTAGATTAGGAAATGATACACTTAAAGTAGTAAAGGAGTTTTGCTATTTGGGGAGCAAAATAACTGATGATGGTCGAAGTAGCGAGGATATAAAATGTAGACTGGCAATGGCAAGGAAAGCGTTTCTGAAGAAGAGAAATTTGTTAACATCGAGTATAGATTTAAGTGTCTGGAAGTCGTTTCTGAAAGTATTTGTATGGAGCGTAGCCATGTATGGAAGTGAAACATGGACGATAAATAGTTTGGAAAAATGGTTCAAATGGCTCTGAGCACTATGGGACTTAACTGCTGAGGTCATCAGTCCCCTAGAACTTAGACCTACTTAAACCTAAATAATCTAAGGACATCACACACTTCCATGCCCGAGGCAGGATTCGAACCTGCGACCGTAGCGGTCACGCTGTTCCAGACTGTAGCGCCTAGAACCGCTCGGCCACTTCGGCCGGCTAAATAGTTTGGACAAGAAGAGAATAGAAGCTTTCGAAATGTGGTGCTACAGGAGAATTCTGAAGATTAGATGGGTAGATCACATAACTAATGAGGAGGATTTGAATAGAATTGAGGAGAAGAGGAGTTTGTGGCACAACTTGACAAGAAGAAGGGACCAGTTTGTAGCACATGTTATGAGGCATCAAGGGATCACAAATTTAGCATTGGAGGGCAGCGTGAAGGGTAAAAATCGTAGAGGGAGACCAAGAGATGAATACACTAAGCAGATTCAGAAGGATGTAGGTTGCAGTAAGTACTGGGAGATGAAGAATCTTGCACAGGATAGAGTAGCATGGCGAGCTGCAGCAGACCAGTCTCAGGACTGAAGACCACAACAACAACACCGTTACATTATTTAAGACTGTCTCTGTTCTGTTATATTTGACTTAATACACGAATCCGATTCAAAACGGTGTGCTGCACTCGCTTGGTATTTTTTGAGATGGTAGGGTGTGAAGATGCCTCGAACATGTGTCCGGCAATCAGAATAATAAACATGGGCCCCTGTTTCAATGTCACTGGCCACAGTACCCGCTGAAGTACAGGGAACTGATCGTTATGCAAGGCTTCAGAGAAATGCTTCTAATTCCAATGTATTATTTATTTTTTCACTTGAAATATTTGTTGTAATATCTTATAATAAGCAGTTTCAAAATTTTTAAGTGGTAATCTTCTTTCAATAATCATGGTTTGGTGAAAACTTAATTTGTCTTTCTGTGGGCACTGCAAACACCCTCCCTCCCCCTCCTCCCCCCCCCCCCCCCCAACCACCCCGGGCCAAAACATTCCGGTGCGGCCTTAAGTGTCGCCCTATAATATCAGTGTTGGCTCTTAGGCAAAAATAGTTTGAGGACCACTGCAGTACACTGCAGTAGATCCTTCTCAGCCAGTTTCTATGCAGACATTACTGACTGTATGCGTGGAGTGTGGTGTCACTGTGGTCAGACGACTCGCAAAGTTGGCCGTTGTCAAGTGATACATGACGTCGAATGCACCAACAGCCCAATGAACTTTGAAAGCGCATTGTGTTGAGGTTGTGGGGTCTTGCCAGAGGTGATGCTATGGGGGTGCTTCTCGTAGCATGACTTCGATCTATTCATTCATGTTAACGTCAACATTGACCAGCCTGGTTATTCTGAACATTTTGTAATGTGGTCATGTCATTTTGATTTTTGTAAGTTATCGATACGCACGTCAGAGAGAGAGCAAATGTTGTTACTTTTAAACAATGTTTGGTCTTGTCGTGGCACAGTCTTTGCCTCTGCGCAGTCAGATACAGTATTAGTTGAAGTGTGGTAGGTTATGGACATATTCAGTGGTGGTGCTGCGTTGACTTGCGATTGTATCTGTTAGATGAAGAAAAATTTGTTCTAAAGGACAGCAAGGATGAATACGATGTATATATTGAAGGGCGAAAAGAATATAAATTTTGAATAATGTTACTTTTTATTTTAGGAAAAGAAGTTTCAGGTAAGACCGCTGCACTGCGCAGCTAGTTTGTCGGAATGTTTATTGTCAGCTAGTTAAATCTGATCACTTGCTCAGTGCTGAGAGAAAGACCATCCCACTTCCCTGAGTCATGCATCAACGTATCAACTGATTAAGCAAATTCTCTGTTAACATTGTACCCTTTTTAAATCATTGTTCACTTTGTTAAGCACAATATTGTTCAGATCAGTGTTATGTGTGAAGACCACGCGAAGTTGTATTATGTCTTTTTCAATACGTACTTCATCCTAAAATTGTTGTATTGGAATATCATTTCGTAGGAATAATTACTCACCTCATCCCACTGTTGAAAGAAGATTTATCACTACGCATTACAACATTACACCATGTGGCATGCAACAAATGAATACTATTTGGAAATTTTATTTAAAAACGGAAATATAGTTTAGCCGCTGCTTGTTTCCTGTTATGCTTTCGGGAGATCTGCAAAAATGTTGCGAGGGAAATGAAAATTTTGATCAGTGGCAGATAATTGTTTTATTCCAGTTGCGCATTTAACATAAAAATAAGTTGTATTCGGACCACTTACAGTTCAATTCAATTTAGGTTCTGTTTAGTCAAAGGTTAGTATACGAGTTTAAGTTGCATAACAGTTTGTGAGGACACAGGTATTTGGTAATAGGTAGTGTTTTTATAGAGTGAGAGGTTAATGTGGACTGAATTTCGTACAGAAACACATACTGGGGGACTTTTTTCCACATCTTCGCGATAAGTAAGACTTGGTAACTGCTGCCTTTCAAGATCACTACAGCTGAATTCAGATGCTTCCGATATAACAAATACTCAGGTAGCCAGTCGCACTTCGACTGTCCCGTTAAATCACCCGAGCTTAACTCCATAGAAAGGCCAAGATCGCTACTAATAACCTTTATTCTCCATAACCGATTTCAGTGAAGATAAAACCGAGATCGGTTATGGAGAATAAAGGTTATTACCAACGATCTTGGCCTTTCTATGGAGTTAAGATCGGGTTATTTAACGGGACAGTCGAAGTGCGACTGGCTACCTGAGTATTTGTTATATCGGAAGCATTTGAATTCGGCTGTAGTGACCTTGAAAGACAGCAATGTCCACATCTTACTTTGATAAGTAAGATACGTACCTTGTTCGTCATTTCAAATCCGTGCACTGTTTACATGCATGCGCACAAGAAACCTTCACAAGCCAGTTAGCTCACCACCGAGTTAACTATTAGCCTGCCAGGTCATTTTTTTTCACATTCTGTCCCATGTGTTAAATTAGCTATAAAAATCGCGTTCGACAGTTTCAGTGAAACAATTCAGTTTTTTATGCGAAAGGTTACAACACCACAAAAAAATATATATTCAAATAAAGTTTAAAGTTTATTTTTACTAAATAACGAATTTAAAAAAACTGCACAAAATGAACATAATATTACGAGGGCAGTTCAATAAGTAATGCAACACATTTTTTTTCTGAAAGAGGGGTTGTTTTATTCAGCATTGAAATACACCAGGTTATTCCCCAATCTTTTAGCTACACAACACTATTTTTCAACGTAATCTCCATTCAATGCTACGGCCTTACGCCACCTTGAAATGAGGGCCTGTATGCCTGCACGGTACCATTCCACTGGTCGATGTCGGAGCCAACGTCGTACTGCATCAATAACTTCTTCATCATCTGCGTAGTGCCTCCCACGGATTGCGTCCTTCATTGGGCCAAACATATGGAAATCCGACGGTGCGAGATCGGGGCTGTAGGATGCATGAGGAAGAACAGTCCACTGAAGTTTTGTGAGCTCCTCTCGGGTGCGAAGACTTGTGTGAGGTCTTGCGTTGTCATGAAGAAGGAGAAGTTCGTTCAGATTTTTGTGCCTACGAACACGCTGAAGTCGTTTCTTCAATTTCTGAAGAGTAGCACAATACACTTCAGAGTTGATCGTTTGACCATGGGGAACGACATCGAACAGAATAACCCCTTCAGCGTCCCAGAAGACTGTAACCATGACTTTACCGGCTGAGGGTATGGCTTTAAACTTTTTCTTGGTAGGGGAGTGGGTGTGGCGCCACTCCATTGATTGCCGTTTTGTTTCAGGTTCGAAGTGATGAACCCATGTTTCATCGCCTGTAACAATCTTTGACAAGAAATTGTCACCCTCAGCCACATGACGAGCAAGCAATTCCGCACAGATGGTTCTCCTTTGCTCTTTATGGTGTTCGGTTAGACAACGAGGGACCCAGCGGGAACAAACCTTTGAATATCCCAACTGGTGAACAATTGTGACAGCACTACCAACAGAGATGTCAAGTTGAGCACTGAGTTGTTTGATGGTGATCCGTCGATCATCTCGAACGAGTGTGTTCGCACGCTCCGCCATTGCAGGAGTCACAGCTGCGCACGGCCGGCCCGCACGCGGGAGATCAGACAGTCTTGCTTGACCTTGCGGCGATGATGACACACGCTTTGCCCAACGACTCACCGTGCTTTTGTCCACTGCCAGATCATCGTAGACATTCTGCAAGCGCCTATGAATATCTGAGATGCCCTGGTTTTCCGCCAAAAGAAACTCGATCACTGCCCGTTGTTTGCAATGCACATCCGTTACAGACGCCATTTTAACAGCTCCGTACAGCGCTGCCACCTGTTGGAAGTCAATGAAACTATACGAGACGAAGCGGGAATGTTTGAAAATATTCCACAAGAAATTTCCGGTTTTTTCAACCAAAATTGGCCGAGAAAAAAAATGTGTTGCATTACTTATTGAACCGCCCTCGTACATGTTAATGTTAATGCTATGAAAACTCAAATACCCTGCACTCTAAATTTTGCTTTTTCCTATATTTTTATTGTTTATTATACATGTAATAATAAAGACATGAAAAACTCCCATTAAACATTCAAAAAAATGAAAATTACACTAATAATTCTCAGGTTTTTAATTTTTCTTCTCAGAGGTTTGCTTTGCGCTCGCTGGAATCTCTTGTAGAGAAATCAAGCTAATTGGCTTCTTACATTAATGACAAATACAAGTCTTTCTCTTCTTTTTTGGATCACAAGTGGAGCATGTTTTGCGTTTTTCCAATGGTTCTATAACGACTTCTATTCTTCGTTCTGCTACACCCAAAACACGGTGAATGGATACACGAAGTTCATGGGCTATGTGATAGTTGTTGACTCTCTTTTTATCTGTGGCGCCACCAACGGGTTTGCAAGCTTCTTCAAAAAATTAAAGCAGCTGACCTGAGCATCGTCTTTGTAGGGACTGTGAAGGACAAACGCATTCACCCCACGTATTGTGACGTCCCTTGCCTCCTTCTTCACTCGCCGGGAGGAGACGCGACTCGTAACGATGGTCGTCCCCGTCGGTATGACGTGGCACAGCACCTGTAACTCTCGTAAGAACACAGCTCCTCGCGTGGTTTAGAAATATTCTGTTATCTGTCCGCAACGTTAAAGTAACCTCTAGCGTGCCACAGGGGAGTGTTATGGGACCATTGCTTTTCACAATATATATAAATGACCTAGTAGATAGTGTCGGAAGTTCCATGCGACTTTTCGCGGATGATGCTGTAGTATACGGAGAAGTTGCACCATTAGAAAATTGTAGCGAAATGCAGGAAGATCTGCAGCGCATAGGCACTTGGTGCAGGGAGTGGCAACTCACGCTTAACATAGACAAATGTAATGTATTACGAATACATAGAAAGAAGGATCCTTTATTGTATGATTATATGATAGCGGAACAAACACTGGTAGCAGTTACTTCTGTAAAATATCTGGGAGTATGCGTGCGGGACGATTTGAAGTGGAATGATCATTAATTGTTAGTAAGGCGTGTACCAGGTTGAGATTCATTGGGAGAGTCCTTAGAAAATGTAGTCCATCAACAAAGGAGGTGGCTTACAAAACACTCGTTCGACCTATACTTGAGTATTGCTCATCAGTGTGGGATCCGTACCAGATTGAGTTGACGGAAGAGATAGAGAAGATCCACAGAAGAGCGGCGCATTTCGTCACAGGGTTATTTGGTAGCCGTAATAGTGTTACGGAGATGTTTAGCAAACTCAAGTGGCAGACTCTGCAAGAGAGGCGCTCTGCATCGCGGTGTAGCTTCCTGTCCAGGTTTCGAGAGGGTGCGTTTCTGGATGAGGTATCGAATATATTGCTTCCCCCTACTTATACCTCCCGAGGAGATCCCGAATGTAAAATTAGAGAGATTCGAGCGCGCACGGAGGCTTTCAGACAGTCGTTCTTCCCACGAACCATACGCGACTGGAACAGGAAGGGGAGGTATTGACAGTGGCACGTTAAGTGCCCTCCGCCACACACCGTTGGGTGGCTTGCGGAGTATAAATGTAGATGTAGAACAGTCTTCTCGGTTTGTGCGAACTGGTAATCTGCAATCGTTTATTTTTATTTTTATGCCCGGTTAGTTCCGTGATTGAATAAACTCTTGATTATTGATTTCATCATTACGGTCGTTTTTCACATCATACATAGCGAGGATGAAATTTTGCTGTCTACTATTCCGTTGCTATGTCGTTGCTACGTCCAGTTATTAACAACGGTCCGACGTAACTCCAGAGATAACTTATGTTGGAGTAAGTTTTTTTTTTTTTTTTTTTTTTTTAAAAAAAATACACCGTAATGCTGCTTTAAACTAATCACTCTTCACTGTCCATTATTCATGTACTCACTTAGTCACTTAAAATGTTTAAAGAGTCAATCAACGTGCATTAATACACATTGTATTGTCGGTTTAATGAGTTAGGCGACACGTAAGATTTTTTAACTTTTGACTCAGATTTTATTGTCCTTTCTGTATTTAATTGTTTGTCTCTACAACACACGCTCATCGATATGTCATTCAAAATTAACTTCTGTTCAGTTCAGTAATCGTGACGCTGACGACAACTTTTAAATAATCGGCGTACTTGTCTTTCTTCGTGTCTTCGTTTTGTTGTGTCCTACTCAAGACTACGAATTGTTTTTCTGTTGTTGATCCATTGATCCATTGCTCTCAAGGTTTGTAACTGTTCATCAGTACGAAGGCTAAGTCCGATAAACCAATCTCACTCAACTGAAGTCGAACACTCGTCTTACTATACCGTCCCGTTGAGAACGGTAAAGATTAACTTTCATCAGTCGAATGACTCAGCAATACTTCAGTCTCTACCTCACGCATTATCAAACTTCCAAAACTGAAACAATGTTATAGCGTTTGCGTCCAGTATTCTATCGCAAAAGTACTCTAGAGCGACTCAAGAGCAACTAACTAACTGAACATTTCCATATCCGAGTTGGATTGTAGTCGCATTGAATTTCCTTTTCGATGTGGCTACAACTCTCTTCCGTGGTAAATGTTATCTTGGACTGAATTACTTTCTTATTTAACCTTCGTTCATATGATTCTGAGTTTATTCTGTAGATGTTTGATAAAGAATCTATGATATTTTCTTTTACATCCCCTTTTTGTATGCTATTCTCAGTATTTGAGTGATATAGGTGTTAATCAAAATATTACCATTGTAGATTTTATCGTCAATAGTTGCCGTCGCTGTCAAGATAACTCACTTCCCTACTTCAAGTTTCCACAAAGTTTGTTAACTGGGGTTTTCTGTCCTTGGGGCGTTACAGTATGTCCAACATGCGGAAAAATAATCCCATTGGCCATCCCTGGAAGAGGCTTCGACGACCAGCGATGTTTGTTTCAACTAAATATATTTATAGCAGAACCTTTAACTAAGGGTTCATTCAGTACAGTTCCGTCTTCATGACTTTGAAGGATTTCGCAGGTGCAAAACAAATTCGTTTTCACTGTTGCACTGTTCCTATTCTGAATTATGTTCACTTTCAATTTCATTGTCACGATCTGATCCAGCATCACTTCCTAAGCTGTCCTCAAGCCATTTTAAACAGTATCCTGAAAGTCAGGCTCCGTAACATGAACAACAGCTGAAGATCTGGCTACCGAATGTATGACGCAAAGTCCCAGGTGCGGTCTCAGAGATCGCCTGCACCAAAGAAGCAGAAATAGTATACGTTCACGTCACATTACAGTGGCTTCTGACAAACGACATCACTGCACCTTCGGAAAAGAACTATTACGAGGGTCATTCAATAATTAAAGAGATAAATTGGTCTGGGAAAAAAGAGTTAGTAGGGCACGTTTGGTACTTTTATGGCTTTAAGTTGGCATCACTGGGATGAGCCCTGATTAGCTGATGTATCAACATTGTTTATAACGTCAAAAATACACTTCAAGATGGCGAGGCCGCTTGGAACGTCGATAGTATTTGAAAACGTTCTGTTATTAGTTTTTTACTTGCTGAAGTCGAGAAACCAGTGAATATATACTGCAGAATGTCTAAAGTTTGTGCTGAAGGTTATATGAATCGTGAAAATTTTTGCAAGTGGGTAGAGCAGCTCAAAAATGGTGTCGACTCAGTGACTGAAAAACACTGTTCTGGCCGACCAGTTGCAGTTTCAACTCCCTCACTTGAAAGTCGAATTGATGGTATTCGTTCCGACCACCGAGTGACTGTGGAAATGATAGTTGATAAGATTCAAGTTAGTACTGGTACAGTTCATAATATTATCTGCAACAAGCTGAAGTATCCCAAACATGTGCAAGATTGGTCCCAAAGGAGATGACGCGGCTACACCCGGAAACAAGGTCGAGAGTGTGCACAGAGCTAATGGAACGTAATGAAAGAGAAGGTGAGCACTTCCTCAACAAAATTTTAACTTGTGATGAAACTTGGGTTCACTATCATGAGCCAGAATCAAAAAGACAAAGCATGAAGTGAAAACACACCAACTCACCTGTCAAGAAAAAATTCGAAACCCAAGCAGCACCAGGAAGCGTCATGTTGACATGTTTTGGGGTGCTGAAGGTCCAGTCTCGAAGAGCAGCGTACAATAAACAGCAAATACCGCTCGGATTTGCTTTTAAACAAGGTGAAGCCAGCCATGAGAGAGAGACGTCGTGGATCTCAGAGGAGAGGTGTGATTCTACAGCAAGACAACGTACGTCCTTATAGTGCTGAAACCATCGACAAAATTGGCTGGGAAGTACTGGCTCATCCCCCTTACAGTCCAGATTTAGCACCTAGTGATTTCCATGTTTTTGGTACACTGAAGGAGGCATTACGCGGCATGAGGTTCTAGGACAACGAGGACGTGAAAAAGTTTGTGATAAATTGGTTCACACATAAAAATAAAGAGTTCTTTACAGCCGGAATAGAAAAAGCTTGTAACCCGTTGCCTAAATGTTCAAGGGGATTATATTGAAAAGTAGAAAAAGTATTGTTTTGTAAAAATAAACGCTTTTTTTCTCCAGACCAATTTGTCTCTTTAATTAGTGAATTACCCTCGTAGATAACGCTGTGGCCGGCCGCTGTGGCCGAATGTTTCTACGCGCTTGAGTCCGGAATCGCTTTGCTGCTACGGTCGCAGGTTCGAATCCTGCCTCGGGCATAGATGTGTGTGATGTCCTTAGGTTAGTTAGGTTTAAGTAGTTCCAAGTCTAGGGGACTGATGACCTCAGATGTTAAGTCCCATAGTGCTTCGAGCCATTTGAACCATTTGATAACGCTGTAATCTCCCCCCCCCCCCCCCTGCTATGCATTAGCAACGGAGTAATAATAAACGATGGCGGTCTGTGAGATCGCACCTGGGATATTAACGGGTAATAAAGAAAAGAAATGGTATGTTGAGCACCGTACTCCTCCCAGTCACCTAGATTCCTTCTCATCATTAAACGTCCTCATAGCGATTTACCCATTTGTCAGTTTCCGCGTTACAAAATCACACTCTAATTTTGATGAAAATGGCAAGCAGAATTGGCTGCTGCTTTTTAAGCTCTGCCTTCATCGGCATCATTATCAACATCATTATCGTCGGACAGACCCTGTGCTGTCGCGCTCGCTTGAGAGGTATTCTCGCACTCCCTGCGTGTGCGGGATTACCACCGTAAAAGCTATTTACAAGGCTGCCTGCCGAGACAAACACGCCGTCGACTGCACGCCGTTTGTGCAGGGCCGTGTGTTGACCATGGAAGCGCCGCCGGCGTGAGGCGTGCTGCGGCAGACTAATGCTCCCCTTTTCTGCGCTCCGCTCCGGACGTTACGTCCACCCTACTGCTTCCAGTACGTAACAAACAGATACAAGGCCTGCCTCTTTTCTTGCCTTTTTACAGAACTAGAGAGATTAGAGCGCGCACGGAGGCTTTCAGACAGTCGTTCTTCCCGCGAACCATACGCGACTGGAACAGGAAAGGGAGGTAATGACAGTGGCACGTAAAGTGCCCTCCGCCACACACCGTTGGGTGGCTTGCGGAGTATAAATGTAGATGTAGATGTAGATGTAGACACTGTTGCATTTGTGTAGTACGTAGTCCTTGGTTCTTCCACAAGTCACATTGGGTATGCACTCACTGATAATTACAGTGACTTCAGCTTTATTCAGACAAACTGATGCTGTGAAATTTAAAACTTTCCCAGTGCACAGATTATTCCGTGAAATTTCAGCACGAACTGCCGGATGTCAGTAATTTGGTTTCACGATATTTCTGTGGAGAGTTTTATGATATATTCATGTATATAGTGGCAATAGAAGTACAGTCGCACCAAAAAGGAGTGCATACGTACGTACTAACTCACATACCAGACATTACAATTATGCCCACAGTGCCTGCCATTAACAAGGAAATGCAGTGTTAAGAGCAAACATGTTTCTCCAAAAAATGGTTCAAATGGCTCTGAGCATTATGGGACTTAACTGCTGAGGTCATCAGTCCCCCAGAATCTATAACTACTTAAACCTAACTAACCTAAGGACATCATGCACATCCATGCCCGAGGCAGGATTCGAACCTGCGACCGTAGCGGTCGCGCGGTTCCAGACTGAAGCGCCTAGAACTGCTCGGCCACCAACGGCCGGCAAACAAGTTTCTCCTCTGCACACAAAAAGTATTGTCACAGAGCGTGGCTTCTCGTTCTATTGCTGGGTTTTCAGGTATCGGAACGCCATCTGCTGACGCAATAGAACGTTGTTGACGTCCCAGTCGCTAGTATGTTGCTGTATTGCGCGATAGTGGTCAGCATGGGGCCGAAAAAGAAGGAACATTCAGTGGCGTTGCGTGGGAGAGCGGTATTGCTCCATTCACAAGGGAGAAGCTATCGACAAATCGGAGCAGAGGTGTCTGTTAGCTACACCACGGTACGAGCGATCGTTCATAAATATAAAGATGCTGGAACAACAGTCAATAAGTGTAGTCCTGGACGTACAAAAGTGCTTACAACCCGAGAGCGTCGCCGTATCATCGCACTTGGAAGGAACCTGCTACAAGTGCAGCAGCTATTGCTGAGGTTGTTCAGACAACGTCCGACAAGACGGTTAGTGTTCAAACTATACGAAATGTGTTGAATGAGGCAGACATGCATGGACGTCCTCCCAGGAAAAAGCCATACATATCGGAAATTAAGCGGCAGAAACGCCTGCAGTTTGCCAAGTACTACATCAGCAAGCCGATGGAGTTTTGGAACAGTGTGATATTTAGCGACGAATGGAGGTTCAATGTGTTCGGATTTGATTCAAGAAAGAAAGTTTGCACAAGCCCAATACGCAACTTGACATCCCACAGTGAAACACGGTGAGGGCGATATCATGGTCTGGTGCTGTATGGCGGCGTCCGGCGTTGGAAATCAAGCTGTAATCCAAGGTACAATGGATCATATGAGATACATCGACGTGTTGCCAGGTAATTTACACGCTAGTGCACAGACATTGGGCCTTACTGGGGTGTTTCATTTCCAGCAAGACAACGACCCAAAACGTACCACCATGAAAACCCGGGAGTGGTTACTGTACAGTGCCCTCAGAAGAGTTGTAACCCACCTCAGAGCCCTGATTTGAACCCCATTGAGAAAATGTAGGCTCATCTTGACACAAAAGTCAGAAATAGGCGTCCGTCCGGTAAAAACGACCTGGAGAAAGTGCTCCTGGAGGAATGGTCGAAAATTACCCCCCATGTCACCCGGAATTTAATACAAAGCATTCCTAGGCGTTTACGTGCTATTATAGATGCTAAAGGGATGCACACTAGCTATTAGAAGCTGAACATCAATGAAGAAAACGAACACATTGTGCGATTCATTCGCGTGTGCCAATACTTTTTTGGTTGCAGAAGAACGATGTTTATTTTCGTAACACTGTATGTTACTTTACGGACAGGTGATTTGGAGATATTTGTAACCTATGTAATGTAAGGTGGCACATGTCTGGGTTCTGTTCTGAAATATATGTTTCGTTTAACCTACAACCACTAAAATGTAACTGTGCAAATACGTTTTAGTGCGATTGTATGAATGGCAGAACGGGGAAGTGGATGACCCCTGCGAAACGGCATCTTACCTAACATATGTAGGAAATGTTACGGCGAAAAAAGGCAGAGTACTAAAAAGCATTAGGTTAAAGTGACCTTCCGTGATCCATCAGAAATCTCAGTGCTTCTAGCTACGGTCTAAGACGACTTGTAGCCGCGCAAGGCAGGTATTTCGTAAAATTACTGAAAGCGAAGCAGGCAAAGATAACTGTTTATTAATGTATTATTATATGAACATATTAGACTTATAAAAGAATTACTGGAGCCAAAATATTAAAAATTTGGTTAAGTGAAAAACTGTTAGGAAGACCATGAAAATAACAGGAACAAGTTAATGGACGTTTGATCAAAGAAAATTTCACTCAAGTTGACGCTATCGCAACCAACAAGTATTGAATAATACCATTTCTGACTGATACTATAGGGTCAAAATAAACTATATAGGATGTCCCACTCAAACCTCCCTGATTTCAAGGACCCAGGACAGAAAAACCACAGTAGATACGACAGTGCAAAACGCACCACATTGTAGAGCATCTCCAAGAATTTATATTCCGGCGTCAGAACGGCCAAATATCGTCACCAGAGTGCAGCATGGTCGCATGAAATGAAAATGGCGTCTTCACAGCAGCGTGTGGAAGCAGTAATGTAGTTAGCAGAAACGAAATCGCCGATTACTGTGCAAAGAAATCATCGTCGTGTATATGAATGTGATCCACCTGATGTGAAAACAATTAAGGAATGGTATAGGATGTTTCTAGCACCAGGAAGTTTTCTTAAACATTCTGGCGGTGCCCGTTACAGAGTTTCAGAAGAGACATTGGAGTGCATCAGGGAAAAGTTTCTCATAAGCCCACGTAAGTCAGTTCGTTAAGGATCTAGGCAACTTGATGTACCTCGATCAACACTGCATCGTGTAGTTCACCAGTGTATTTGTATGAGTACTTACAAAGTGCAAATTCTGCAACATCTGATGCCGAACGACAAATCACGCCGACAACAATTAAATGTTTTTTGTCTTACACTAACTATCAATACTCCAGTACCCAAGTATCCCACTAGTTACATAAGAAAATATAATATTTTTTGTGTCTTTTCCTTACAGCGGACGACTCCAGAAGATATTTATTGCTGAAAGTTTGTCAGGTATTTCTTTTTGGTACGTTAGGAGCTTCTGTCTGACTTCTGTAGTAGTGTGGGGTGAAAACTGCTTCTTGCGGGAGCCAAAGGGTACTTGTCAGATCTATCTGTTGCGCAACTCGTCAACGTAACACCCACATACTGACATGACTTTTAGTCTTCTTTATTTTCGTTAAAAATTAATAGAATAAATAATTTAATATTAAATAAATACCAAACAAAAAACCATTTTTGAGATTTTTCGTCTCTTCAGTGTATTAATTTCGACATTACAGAATTTTAAAATTAATGTAGGATAATTCTTACAAAGAAGAAAACAGCAATCTGCCACTATTAATAGTGGCTGGAAGGAATTAACCGACGTTAATTGTACACAGCCACTGTCTCACCATGTCAGTTTTAGAGAAAATAGAATTTTAAAACTTTTGGCTGAAGAGCGGAGTGTATGAACCGCTTGAATCCTGGCTCCACCATTTGAGACAAAAATAAAGCGGAAAAGGAAAATCTACCCTCTCGTCTCCAAATTACCAATGAGAGAATTAAAAAAAAGAGAGAGCAAAAAATGTTAAATGTTTCTTGCAGTTAAAATTTCACCTATTTTACAGTATAATGTACAAGATTTTTTAAAAAAACGCTACATGAACTTACTGGTATACACACTTACCATCAATCAGAGAGGAGCCGACACATTACGACTAGTGACTACCATGAGACTGAAAACCACCTGGTGGCGTTCTGGGTGGGTGAGACGGCAAGGAATGCTAAAACGTGTCCGGCAGATTTCTGCCTGACTCTTTTCCTTTTATATTACTTTATGCCATTCTGATTACGTATGAATCGAGAAACAAGGAAGAATAACAGAAGTAATTATAGAAACAAGTAGTTAGCTCCCTCATCTGTGATCTGCATCTGATAACTATATGCATCACTTGCGTAGGTGATGTCTGAACAATTTTGATTTTAATAAACTAATAAAATTTCAGTTATGTAGCGATAATAGGTATTTGTGTTTCATTTTGGTTGGTCATTTCGAGTTTTCTCTGGGCAGAGGGTTTCACGAGGGTAGCCTCTTCTCATGTCTATAAGGTAGTGACGGCTCGGGAGCTCGCCTGACGCCACAAGTTTAGGAGCGCTTTATCTTCTATGTGGGACTCCTGGTTGGTTACTTTCGAATTTTTCTGGGGAGATAGACTCCTGAGATCGCTCTCCTCTCGCACTATAGGGTGGAGACAGCCTGACTGTTACCAGTTTAACAGAGCTTTGCTTTTGCGGGGGGGGGGGGGGGGGGGGGGGGGTTACTTTTCAGTTTTTCTGCAGAGGTGGACTCCCGGGGCTGTCTCCTCTCACTCTATAGGGTGGAGATAGCGTGGATACTGCTTTTTCTTTCGTAGGGGCTGCCTGGTCGGTTACTTTTAAGCTTTTTCTCTCCCATTGGTGCCTACTCAATTTCGAAGTTCTGGGAGAAAGCGACTCCAGCGGAAATGTCCTCTCACTTTATAGGGTGAAGATGGATGAATGTTACCGGTTTAGGCGTGCTTTTTCTTTCGATGGGATGGCTCATCGGTTATTTAGAATGTCTGGACAGAGGGAGTCCTGAAGCTGATCTCCACTCATGCCATAGGGTGACAGCAAGTCACGTGCCTCACTGTCCGTTAATAGTTTAGGCACAGTTATTTTTCCCGTGGGTGCAGAGGGAGGATAGAGAAGCAGAGTTTTTCTCACTCTGGACACTGGCTCGGTGGGGTCCACACATTGCCAGGATTACTGCTGCTTTACTCCGATTGTTGATTGGAAACGTAAGTGGAGAAGACGCAGTTTCAATCAGGCATTGTTTGATATCAGAGTCCTCTCGGTGGTATTACTTTTGACTAGCAGACGGTAATGATTTTTGACAGTTCCTGAGTGAACTTTATCTCGTTTGGTCTTTGTGCAAATACGCGTGATTTAGTGGATTTGCATGATTACTCATTACAATTCCAGTTGTATACAATTAACTGCCAAGCATGTAAAAGCCTCTCCTTCCCGCCCCCCCCCCCCTCCCCCATACATACACTCACAGAATGGTCAATGCAATGTGTGTGTTCATTAGAGTAAATAAATAGGGCACTGGCTGGACCTAATCTATTTAATATGTTCAAAATGGTTCAAATGGCTCAGAGCACTATGGGACTTAACATTTGAGGTTATCAGTCCCCTAGACTTAGAACTACTTAAACCTAATTAACCTAAGGACAGCACACACATCCATGCCCGAGGCAGGATTCGAACCTACGACAATAGCAGCCGCGTGGTTCCACACTGGAGTAACTAGAGCCTGTCGGCCACCGCGGCCGGCTACTTAATATGTAGGTAGGTAGTGATAGTGTTAGTGATTTTGCAGATCCGGCACCTGTTATTCATTTATGTAGGCCTTTTCTTCCTAATTCAATATGCAATTCTTAAATTACGTGTCTGAATGAACGAGGAGGGGGGGGGGGGCAGTCTGACTGCTGGGAGGTCCACCCGGCAACAGACATTAAAGACAACAAGTTACTTCGATGCTCAGCATGTTCTCTACATACAAGCGAACCAGAGGTGAATGGAATGGGGAACGATTCCAGCGACGACATGGTTCGCAAATGGGGAAATCCACTGACATAATCGTCTCTGACAAAGGAGAAATTCCTGCTGTGCAGTGCCTGGGAACAAGCAGACATCTCGGGAACGGTGGAGCTTGTAGGGTGTTGGCGTGTTACTGTCTATGTCATCTATGGAAAGTGGTTGAACGGTGGTGAGAAACCACGAGTGGGTGACAAGGTGTTGGAAGTTCATAATCATCAAAAAACGTGTGTGTGTCAGAGGCTTGCCCGCTCCCTAAGACAGAATAGGCGGAGATCCGGGGCAGTGTGGAAGGTATGATGGCATAGTACCCGGTTGGAGTATGCACAATTGTTTTGGAGCAATTCCTTTGGAGCACACCTTTCAGGCCACATTCTTGACCACAGGGCTCTGCAGTAGACGAATCCTATGTGCTCCCATATTGATCGAATGGTATCATTATTTACAGTAGTAGTGGGCATAGAATCATTGAAACTGGACCTTGTATCAATGGAAACATATCGCCTAGTCGGATCAAACAGTTTTCCTAAGTGGACGGGTTCTCGAAACCATGGCGAGTGGAAAAGTTGGGAGTATCACGTGAATGGGATGTCGTCAGAAATTCTGTTGGCTCTCAGTATACTAGTGATGTGATAGGTGGACAAGAGGCATGATGTCAGCGCATTTGATCAAAAACTAGCTCGGCCGCGCGTGGTAGGCGCGCGGTCTAGGACGCCTTGCCACGGTTCGCGCGGCTTTCCCCATCGGAGGTTCGAGTCCTCCCTCGGGCATGGGTGTGTGTTGTCCTTAGCGTAAGTTAGTTTAAGTACTGTGTAAGCCTAAGGACCGATGACCTCAGTAGTCTGGTCTCATAGGAGCTTACCACAAATTTCTCACGCAGACTGATCCATGCAGCATTCTGTCTCCATAGTTATGCAACCTGTAAGCTATTGATGTGTTGAGACGTTCTTTTTGTTAGTCCTCAGAGCTTTAGTGGCGTCAGGCGAAGTATCACTCCCAGCTGCTGGCAGAACTCACACACCCTTAAGCTATCCTCAGATGCGGCGTGTCTCTCATTGCAAAGCACGCCACACAGTGTTTCCGTTGTGGCTGCTGCATGCTCTGAAACGACCTGCTACATCTCTCAGAATGTGCTCCTCATCGTGACCTGTCGCTGCAGCGTTCTCTAGCGGCAGTTGTCAGCTGCGTCTGGACTCAGATCACAAAGTCTGTTTACGAAAATGGAAATGCGTAAAATATCTGTGTTAACTCTGTTTGCGATCGTCGGAGAAGGCGTGAGTTAGCAAGTGACACAGACGACAAAAAAGAAAGAAAGGAGGCAATGGTGGAAGGTTCGCTTTCGCGTACTTCCATATTTTTTATGTTTTCTAAACGATTCTGGGAGTTTCTAATTAATTTAATATAAGCATGAACTGCAATACTCCATGTCATTTGTTACAAACTAGAGCGTTCTCTGTCCAAGATAGTTTACATCATTGGTTGATTCCCTCAAAGTTCAATATAGTTTATACAATGAAGAGAACAACACGGCTAGTGTGTAGTCATGGGAATAAATGTGTGTGTCTTAATAGGCTCAATCGAGAAGAAACATTGCTTATATATCGTTAAAAGTAAAAATTATCGTTACAAATATTATCGAGTTCAGTCGATATTCTGCATGGTTTGCAAAATGAAATACCGTCAGGCACTTCAGTGGAATGCCAAACAAAATTTTTACATGTGTGGAACACGTACAGCATAAAAAATAGAAAAAATAGAGAGTTAATTAGAAGTGGAGATCAGTATGTAGGCAGGGAAGGTTCAAGCACAGTATGCCATCGATGAGTCATGGGTATTCCCACCCCTTCACATAACTGCAGCCACAATCCTATGCCCAACCTCGCCCCGAACCTCATCACCACCCCCACCAACCATCTCTCCACCCCAATGCACCCCCACATCCACCCCCATGCCCACTATCATCTGACAAAGGTCAATGGCTCTATGTATGAAATGGTGGGAATTCCAAATTTGGTGCAAAATTCAAAATTTTGGAGGAAATTCACCAAATAGCCCAGCTGCACTAGTGTGGAAGTGGGGTTGTTGTAAGTATAAATTTGTGGGAAACTGAAAATGGTGTGTAGTCATGCTGGTTCACTTGGAATACTGGGACAGGGAATACTTGGAATACTGGTGCGCTCTAGCTATGACGTCAGAATACAGGATGGTGGACCTGGATAAAATACGACAAACATAAGATGGCCGACATGGATAAAACATAGTTGATCTGGAATTCTGCTGGCATCTTAGTTTGATGTCACAAGCTAAGAATTGAAATTTGATGTAGTCTTGTGATGAAGTCAAAATACAAGATGGTGATGCAAGATGACCAACCTGGAATACTGGGGAGGAAATCCAAGACGCTGAATACTGGGACAGATTCTATGAAGTCAGAATCCAAATTCCAGAATACTGGCACTATGAGGTCTGAGACAAAGGATGTTTGTGGCAGTCCAGCACTTCCTGCTAAATTACTTGACGTATTTTCCTCAGCAACTACTCACTCAGAGGTGTGTGGTCACAGCTTCTTATAACAATAATTTTGATTCTTTCGGGTTGATATCTTTAACATCACACTGGGGGTGAAAGGCTCACAGTCAGATGTGTATGGTCACTTATAGAATTCCCTAATCCCATTTTCTGTAACTCACCCTGGAGTCGCTCCAGTTACAGCTCTGTGCACATGCATACTGTTGTTTCAACTTCACACAAAGTGGAGGCTAACACACAAGTGTATGCATATATGCTGGATGGAACTTGAAAATCAAGAGATGCACATTTGTACTCCTGATAGTAGACACTTGTGCATAGGAGTGGAGTGGGGAAGAGGAAATGGGGAGAGAGAGAGAGAGAGAGAGAGAGTGGAGAGGGGCAAGGAAGGGAAAGAAAGACGTTTTGGGTACTACACTTATAAAATTCACCACAAAATCAAATTGTGTGTGGACTGAAAAAAACATAATCAGCATTACAGCGCCATTTTTTTCATTGTCATTTCATTTCCTCATGTGGAGTCGTCTGGCAGCAGTGTGAAGCTGCTCTTCAGTTGGTTGGTTCGTTGATTTGGGGCAAGGGACCAAACAGCTAGGTCATCAGTCCAATCGGAATAGGGAAGGATGGAGAAGGAAGTTGGCTGTGCTGTTTCAAAGGAACCATCCTGGCATTTTCGAGAAATGATTTAGGGAAATCACAGAAACCATAAATCAGGATGGCCTGATGTGGGTTTGAAAGATCATCCTCCCAAATGCGAGTCCAGTGTGCTAACCATTGCGCCACCCCGCTTGGTATTTGTTCTTCATTCTACAGTTTTGAATGTAATAATGTAAAGTGTTAAAACATAGAAAGGTGGACAGAAGTTGAGTATTAAAAATTTATGGATGATACAGTGAAGATCATGGCAGCTATTTAGAGGTGACAAGTTGCAGGAGATGATGCTGAAGTGGCGTCTCCTTGATGACCACTTCTAGGTAAGGGATATATGGAAGAGAGTGTGGTAGCAGTGTCGAGAGTCAAACAAAAGATGAGGATAGAGAGCTGGCGTTGAAGTTGCGGAGAAGGACGAAAGTTGTTTGTGTGGTTGTGAAAGAGTCGGAAATGGAACCAATCTAGGCTGCTGGTAAGTTGGAGAGGCTGCTCCAGGGTGGGATGGAATGCACTGAACGAGAATGTCTACTCAGGAAAAAAGGAATTGTGAGTGGTTTTGCGAATAAGTGGCAGTGGCATTTAAATGAAATATGGAATGGGTTTCCAGGGTAGCCTGATAAGAGGATATATGAACACTCGACTGGGTGGACATTTTGAAAGACAATGGTAATGTAGTGGATGAAATCTTCAGCATTAGGAGTAGGACATAGGGAGTTGTTTCAGTGGAGTGGCGTGTCAGTAGGGCAGATTGGGACAGTCAGTTTAGATTAGTTGGGGGGGGGGGGTTGGTTGCACCTGTATAGGAGTAAGTTTTGCACGTGGGTGGGACTGGAGATTGGGACAGTGTTGGTACAGGTGGGGATAGGTATGAGGATTTTTGCCATCAGAACTTAAATGATAACTGTAGATGAGGCATCTGCAGCAACAGCAGGTTTGGGCTTGGGATCGGAAAGGCTCAACTTAGCGTTTGCACTGATAAATGAAGGCTCCATTCTGGAGGAGATGATTTGTGGTTGATGGATCTTCAGAAAAGATGCTAATGAGGAATGTAGGATCAGAATGGTGATGAAATCGAAGGGCTTTTTCGCATTTGGTAGTCAGATTGAATATAGCTCCCACTCAGCTTCCCCCTCTTTGATCTCAGAGTCCACCCCCTTGATCACAGTAGTAAGAGCCAGTGGGCAGTGGGAGTGGGAGGGGGTTGGAGTTTTCTGGGTTGTGGTAGGCTGAGTAGGAGCATCTGGAAGGTATCTGTTGCAGTAGGTGGGTTTTTAAATCAGGATCAAAGGATGGGGTCTTTGTGGGCTGTGAGTTGTGATATGTTGAGGTTTGGAAGGTACTTTTTTATTTCTAGCGATAGTGTTTTAGGATTGAGGAATCTGACATCAGAATGTGAGACGATTAAGGAATGCATTGGAGGAGAAGTGTGGAGCGAGATGGGAGAGGACTTCATACATTCTGGTGTGTGGGGCTGATGGGGAAGTAGTTGGTCATCAGAGATAGATGGAGTGTAGGTACCACATGGGTTGCAGGAATCGTTTGAGGATGGGGTGTGGTAAGACATTGACTGTGGAGTAGGATGGGATTTTGTTTAATTTTTCTTAGTTTTCTTACCTGGAGTGGTCAGGCTGAAGCTGATGCAGACACTGCTGATGCAGCCACAGCTGCAGCGTATGTCGTTGGCGCTAGTCTGTTATCGCTGGTGTAGGTGTGGCTGCTGCTTCTCCTTCTAGATCCAGATGTAATGATGATAGCAGTGAGAGCAGCAGTAGGGGCTGATGGCGCAGCTGCCTGGTGTAGTACTGACACTGGTGACAGGGGTGGCAGTGGTGGTGGCAACAACAAAGGCAATGGAGCTATAGTATGTGCTGTAGTGATGCCATCTGCAAATGAGGAGTTGATAAAGTCAGAGGATGCTGTGTGTGAGAGTAGTAAGGCAGATGGTGTCATCTGAGTAGTATAGAAGGAGGGAAAGGAGGGAAGAGCAGGAGGAGACAGTAACTAGGATGCAAAGGAGTAAGTGGAGGTGGAAGTGGAGTACCGATTCGAGTTGATGATTGTGGATGTTGTAGCTGTCAGTTGATACATCACTGAATGAGGGTAGTGAGGGCAGTGACTGGCTGATAAAGGCGACATAAAGTTAAAATAAAACAGTAGGCGGTTTGTGGGGTACTTGAAATACACTGGAGTCACACGCACGTTAAAGGTCGTCCACAGTATAAAAACAGAGAGACACTTAAAAAACCACTATAAGCGATGGAGCACACTCGAAGAATAAAAACCGCTGGTAGGGACCCGCCGAGGGATGAGAGGCCTGAGAGGAGGGAAAAGGACAGGAGAGGAGGGCGCAGGGGGGCTGGAGGGGGTGGGAGGAAAAGAAAAAAGGGGGACAGGTGGCGCACTAAGAGGCAGGAGACGGTTGGGACAGGAGATGAAGAGGGAAGGCAAGTCAGGAGGAAGTCCAGAGACACAGAAGTGGGGCACAGGAAAGGGAGGGGGATATAGGAGAGAGGAATACCACTCAGGGGAATGGAACAGGAGGGGAGAGGGATCCCTGAGGAGTAGGAGGGGGAAGGTGGGGTTAGAGTTGGCAAGAGAGGTAGAGATCAGGGCGAGGCTCACCATCTGGGAGGGGTAGCTGCTGGAAGTTGGGTTGGGAAAGGAGGCGGAGAGGATGGAGATGGAAGGAGGGTGGGACACAACAGTAAATGCGCAGGAGTGGGCTGGAGGTGGAGAGGAGTGAAGGCACCAGGGGGTGGGGGGATCAAGTCGATGGATGATGTACATGGTGCAAATGTGTTCGAGAAAAAGAAGAAGATGGGGCAAGGGGATGAGGTTGTAGAGGATTCACATGGGGGTTGGAAGGTGGTTACAGAAGGTGAGGCAGAGTGAAAGATGTTCTAGGATTTGGAGAGCTTTATAGAATCTGGTAGGGGTGGAAATCCAAGCAATTCTGGAATAACAAAGGGTGAGGAGGATCAAGGATTTGTTGGTGTGAAGGAAGGTGGAGGGATGCAGTTCATATGTCCGGCAGGACAGGAGTTTCAGGAGGTGGAGTCTATTGTGGGCTTTGTGTTGGATCGTAAGGAGATGGAGAGTCCAGGAGAGGTGATGGTCGAGGGTGACGTCAAAGTATTTCAGGGTAGGGGTGAGGTGGATAGGATAACCATAAATGGTGAGGTAAAAATTGTGGAGCCAGAAGGAGCAGATGGTATGACCTATTATGATTGCCTGGATCTTGGAAGGATTGATGCGAAGGAGCCACTGGTTGCACCAGGTGGTGAACTGGTCAAGGTGCGTTTGGAGGGTATGTTGGGACCGTTGAAGGGTAAAATAAAGGGTCAGGAAGACAGTGTCATCAGGAAATTAGAGGAGATGAACAGGTGTGGAAGGTCTGGGCATATCGGCAGTATGCATGAGAGAGAGGAGAGGCGAGAGGAAAGAGCCTTGGGGCACACTGGCAGTGGGGTAGAAAGTATTGTATTGTGAGGTATTGGTATTGTGTATAGTGATACAGGAGGGATGGTGGGAGAGGAAGGAAGCAACGAGATGGACGAAATTAATGGGGAGAGCGTAGGTCTGGAGTTTAAAGAGGAGCATGGTATGCCAGACATGGTAGTAGGCGTTCTGGAGGTTGAGGGAAATAAAGATAGTGGAGCGACGGGATTTAAGTTGGAGGGAAAGAAGATTGGTAAGGTTAAGGAGCTGGTCGTCAGCTGAGAAGGAGGGCCAGAAGCTACACTGGGTAAGGGGAAGTAGGTGATGCTGGTTAAGGTGGTGATGAATGTGGCGGGAGAGGACAGGCCTGAAGACCTTACTGAATGTGGAGGTGAGGCTGACAGGACAATAGGAACAGGTGTCAGAGGGGGGTTTGTTGGGTTTAGGGAACAGCAGGACACAGGAAGTCTTTCACCAGGCAGGATAAAAGCTGGTAGAGAGGAGGGGATTGTGCAGGGTAGCAAGGGCATCCAGGAAGGACATACGGGATTCCTTGAGGTGGCGGTAGGTGACACCATCATGACCAGGGTTGGTGTTATATTTGGGGTGGAGGACGAGTTTGATGTCATGTGCGGTAATGGGAGTGTTTATGTCTGTAGGGGTAACTGATCCAAGTACTGGACACTGGGGGCAAATGGCGGGACAGAGGTATCACTGCATTCAATGACAGTGGGAAAGAGGGAGTAATCAAACTGGAAGTAGTCAGGAATGGAGAAGACCTTGGAGAGGGGGGAAGTAAAACGATTAGGCTTCCTGAGTACGTCAGGGAAGAGGCAATTGTCGTGGAGGAGAGGGTAATCCAGGGTTTAATGGCTACCGGTAAGGCGGAGGAAAGCAGGGCAGTACTTAGAGGAGTTGGTAGGGACGGTGGAGTTGAGGTGTGTACATGTCTGGCGCCAGTCCCGGCGTTTCTTTGTTGTGAGGAGGTTTCAGATATGTGGTCGTAATTGCTGGTGGCGGAGGAGTGTGTCACGGGTGCGGAGGAAGGAGCGGTAGAGCCTGCGGGATTCATTGAGAAGAAGGACTGCCTGTGGAGGAAGTGTAGGGCGGTGAGGGTTGATGAATTTGGTAGGAACGTTGGCCTCCACAGTGCCAGTGATGGTCTGCGGGAGGCGGGAAGAGGCTTGGGTGACGTCAGCGGGATGCTGAAAAGTAAGGGGGTGGCTTTCGACCTGTGAGGCATCCCAGTCGGGGCGGCGGTAGTCGTGGACTGACTTTGAGGGGCAGCAGGGCAGGGAGCAGGAGGGGGGCCATGGGCGGAGGAGATGGTGAGAAGGACAGGGAGCTGGCCACTACCAATGGGATCGAGGACGACAGAGCCGGTTTTTTTTTCTTTATTGTATTTCAGTTCCCCATCTGGGGAGGGCTGACAGCAGAACAGGCGCTGCTCTTCAGCCGAAAGACTTTGAATATACAGGGTGTTACAAAAAGGTACGGCCAAACTTTCAGGAAACATTCCTCACACACAAATAAAGAAAAGATGTTATGTGGACATGTGTCCGGAAACGCTTAATTTCCATGTTAGAGTTCATTTTAGTTTTGTCAGTATGTACTGTACTTCCTCGATTCAAATTGTAAATTTTCACAACCAACATGTGTGGGCTGACGAGAATCCGCACGCAATTGTGCAATCACGTCATCAACACAGATTTTCTGTGAACGTTTGGACAGGCATTGTTGGTGATGTCTTGATTGGGCCCCATGTTCTTCCACCTACGCTCAATGGAGCACGTTATCATGATTTCATACGGGATACTCTACCTGTGCTGCTAGTACATGTGCCTTTACAAGTACGACACAACATGTGGTTCATGCACGATGGAGCTCCTGCACATTTCAGTCAAAGTGTTCGTACGCTTCTCAACAACAGATTCGGTGACCGATGGATTGGTAGAGGCGGACCAATTCCATGGCCTCCACGGTCTCCTGACCTCAACCCTCTTGACTTTCATTTATGGGGGCATTTGACTCTTGTCTATGCAACCCCGGTACCAAATGTAGAGACTCTTCGTGCTCGTATTGTGGACGACTGTGATACAATACGCCATTCTCCAGGGCTGCATCAGCGCATCAGGGATTCCATGCGACGGAGGGTGGATGCATGTATCCTCGCTAACGGAGGACATTTTGAACATTTCCTGTCACAAAGCGTTTGAAGTCAGGCTGGTACGTTCTGTTGCTGTGTGTTTCCATTCCATGATTAATGTGGTTTGAAGAGAAGTAATAAAATGAGCTCTAAAACATGGAAAGTAAGCGTTTCCGATACATAGATATAAAAATGGGTAACATAATGGAATAGAGCATACAAAAAGGGAGTGACTGTAAAAAAAGGCCCTGCCAGGATGGCCGAGCGGTTCTAGGCGCTACAGTCTGGAACCGCGCGACCGCTACGGTCGCAGGTTTGAATCGTGCCTCGGGCATGGATGTGTGTAATGTCCTTAGGTTAGTTAGGTTTAAGTAGTTCTAAGTTCCAGGGGACTGATGACCTCAGAAGTTAAGTCCCATAGTGATCAGAGCCATTTGAACCGTTTTGTAAAAAAGGAGATAAAAATCTAAAAAAGTAATTTACACAGAAAACCACACACTGGAAGGATTAAAAGAACACAAGGCGAAGCAAGTCCAGAGTATAAAAGTTGCGATGGACGGCGTAGCATAGAACAATCACGGACAGCAACCCTATGGACAAGTCGAGTACACGATTGAAACTACAGCACTTAACGGCACTGAACACAACACTGGCGTGGCACACTAATGACGAAGAACAATCTTGAGTATCTGCCCCAAATAACACAGTCGTTTTTTCTTTCTTATTTTCTTTATTGATTTTCAATTCCCCCCGAAGGGGCCGGGCTGGCAGTAGCTTAGTATGCTGCTCTACAGCCTACAGACTTTTTTAAAAACGGAAGAAGAAAAGAAACAAGAAAAACAGGCGATAAAACGGTGACTTAAAGTGTAAAATGGCGGGAAAATGCGGAAAGTTAAAACAGAAAGCAAAAGGGGTTGGCAATGTTAATAAAGGACACAGAAATTAGACAAGTAACATAGTAGACACACAATTAAAAAACATGGCGACAGTCTGATTTCTATTCGCAAGAGATAAAAAAATCACACCCAGCGACAGTATGATGGCAGTTCGCAACACTTCCCAAATGACGCAACACGGAAAACTCACTGTAAAACACTCATCTAACACAGTCGTCAACCACGTGAACTTATATCTGGAAGCCACGTACCATCGACATTTGAGAATGAAACACCCTTTTAAATAATTACAAACTGAATTGTACCCATTAAAACCGTGACAAACACATGTGACGGGAAAACATATTTTCTACGAGAGTAATGGTTTACGCCATGCTCGTACATCTCATTTCAAGACGTAAAACTGAACTGCCACTACCAGAAGAGTGCAGCGCCAACTGGTGATAGATGACTTCAGCATCGCCCAGCGGCACAGTGCAGGTTCCTAGCTTTATTTAGTGGAACAAGTAGGAACGCTATGCGACGAGAATGGGAGCTGAGGCTAATGGGAATGACGTGTGAAACCACTGCCTACCGCAGGGCACAGCATATGATTCATGCACACTGCCTGCGTTCCATCTCTCTGGGCGCCGAGGGCGCTGATGGCCAGTGCACGGGGCCCGGCCGGCCACTCACACATAGATGAGACAGCCACCCGAATTTGTCGTCTTGTCACAGACGGCTCCACAGTATTTCTAAATGGCGACAGGCGTCATACGTACAGTAAGTCACTGAATTGTCACGGGAGTTTTATGGAGGAATCAACGAATAATGTATCGAAAGTTAAGCTATACAGGGTCGTGAACGAACAGAGTGAGCCCCCAACCTTAAGAAGAACACGGTGTGCGCTAGGAACTCATCAATTCATTCACAATTCCCACGTAAACATTCCGTGTCATACTCATATCGTAACATCTCGGAACTCAACACTGAATTATGTTGTGTTAGTCCAAGTTTTTTCAGTGTCACAATTCTGTGTTACATGGATTAAATAAGCTCTTATAGACTGAAAGGAAAGACAAACATTTTGTTCTTATACTGTCTCCAGAAAGGGCATAAGACGTTCTCTAAAATTTAACAGCCGACTAGTGCTAATAATGTAGCCCCTTGGTTGTGCTTGTGTGTGTGTGGATTATACTCCGCACAGTACACTTTACATTTCTACTATTTCAAAGTCACAGAACATGTGCAGTTCTTATATATAGTAGTAAAGTAAGGTTCTCGTATGTTTTATGATATTGTAAATAATTCACCGTTACTATATTTGGACAAAGATAAATGAGCGTACTCAGTGAGTAATGAATAAGATCCTTGACGTTGTGTTCAGTTTTATCTGTGGTTGAGTTGCTAGTCTGTCAGTTGTTCTTAATTGAGGTATAGCAGCGAGGAGTGGCGTTTTTAAGAGAATGAACTCTGTGCTTTGAATCTGGGAGCAACTATCTGGAATACTTTATTATGGAGATGAAAACTCATTGATAATAACTTTCTCGTCCTTTACAATGATGGAGAAGATTTTGGAGAAGTTTTAAACGTAACCAAGGCATGCGGGATAATGTAACGTTTGTCAGAACTGTTAATTGAAGGAAATCTTGGTTACTCAGATAGCTAACGATTGGTGTTAATTTTTTTCCTTACCTCACAAATCATGCAATTGGTTATGATGTCTGCAATTTTTGTAATGAGAGACTTTTGTAATTGTTAGAACCTTCTTGTGCTGTGCAGTCTTTTTGTCAATAATCAGAGTTTTGTTTCTCAAGAACGGTTTTCGTTAAAGTGAAACCCACCTCCATGATCCATAGTAAAGTAGTGAAGATTTTGCCGTGTGCATTGAACGTTACGCCACACGAAGTCACAGATTCTTTTTGACAAACAAAAAAGTTTAGAATAGAGTATTTGTCTTTAGCTGAGCATCTGCTGATTTGTATTTACTTTTGAGATCGTCACTACTCAGATACAAAAATAACATATTGAGCAAGAGGTCAGCCGTTTTTACTTCAGCAAAGATCTCACCCTGTGTTGTTGAGCAAACAGTGTGTTGTCAGGATGGTCAGGTGTAGCGCTAGATAGTACGTTAACTTTCAGTGAACAGCGTTGGTAATTTTATACAGTGATTCTCTTACAAGCACAGCAGAAATTTATTTTTGTGGATATTCCAAATCGAACATGGCTCTTCATGTCACGCGACTTTTGTAAAGTACTTCGGTATTGGGTTTCAGTTTTATGGTTTTCACTGAGTACACAGTTGGTTTACTTTGGCATTTAATTGGATTCATTTTCTTTATTTCAAATTTTGCATTTCATAAGGTTTAGAGTTCTATTTCACGACTCTGATCTCATGTGCAAGGCAGGGCCAACCAACAGTCAGTTTTGCTCAGCAATTGAATACGGTACCTGAAGTAAACTATACACAAGGAGAAAGTTTTTGAAATCGGTATATTCATTTTTGTCACACATACAGAGTTTTTTAAAATATGGAAACCTTAGTGTACTAACCACTGAATCATCTCTTTAAAGTATTTGCATTTCTATTTGAGATCCGAAATCACCTCAGCTTGGAATCTGAACGTCTCATACACATTTCTGACGAACAGTATAATTTTTGATCCGGTAGACCAGTTTTCCGTCTTTCTCGAGAATCAGACTTATGCACACAATGCGAAAATGCTGATGGTGATCTAACACCATCCAACAGTCCTTAAACATACGTCCAACTAGCAAGCTCCACAGACTACGTTTACCATCTTTAAGAGGTTGAAATTACTTTCTTAGACAGCCAACATCTTACAAGAGTAGAAGTCTGTTCACTTCTTATTCACGGCATTCCACCACGAAAAAACAGTCTCCAGAATTGCAACAGAAGTCAGAAACGCTAGCTTTGTGTTCCAACAAATACTTGACAACATAATCAAAGAACATTTAAGTTTTGTCTACCATAGATTGATTCTTGCACAATACAAGTCGCACTGGTTCAACATAACTGAACGCTTAAAGTTACGTGACAGAGACGTATTTGTTCTCCAATTTCACTTAAGCAGATGGAATAACAAAAGGGGCCGATTAGCAGCGAGAATCCGCTTGGATTACTGGCACTGGCAGTTACTTGACTTTCTCATTCCCACTCTGACCTGTTGCTGACAACAGTAAAGGCCAGTTTCTCTTGAACCTCAAGTTTTCATTCTGTGCTGCTCGGTTCTGTCTCGTCTTTTTTCCGTCTGAGTTAGTTGTTCATTAACACTGACACATACTGAGGCGACAGAAGTCATGGGATAGTGATATCCAGATGTACAAATGGCGGTAGTATCCATTACACAAGGGGTAAATGACAGTGCGGAGTTGTCATTTGTACTCACGTGATTCATGTGAAAAAAGTTTCCGACGTGATTTTTGTTGTGGACTGACAAGACAGCCAGGCCACAGTGACGGGTAACCGAAAGGCACGCGCCCAAACCCACGCAGGCCGGCGCGAGGTCTGAAACAGGATACGTAATGAATGCTATAAAGAAAAGTACGTAGCTGCTGGAATACCCAACTCCAATCCACAATTGGTGAACATTGGTCTTGTTACTGTACATGCTTCATTAGATACATAGCAAAGGATAAATGGCGCCTTGCTAGGTCGTAGCAATTGACTTAGCTGAAGGCTATGCTAACTATCGTCTCGGCAAATGAGAGCGTAATTCTCAGTGAACCTTTCCTAGCAAAGTCGGCTGTACAACTGGGGCGAGTGCTAGTAAGTCTCTCTAGACCTGCCGTGTGGCGGCGCTCGGTCTGCAATCACTGATAGTGGCGACGCGCGGGTCCGGCGTATACTAACGGACCGCGGCCGATTTAAAGGCTACCACCTAGCAAGTGTGGTGTCTGGCGGTGACACCACAATTTTAACCGCACGACGGGAATTAACAGACTCTGAAAGCGGAATGGTAGCTGGAGGTAGACGCATGGGACGTTCCAATTCGGAAATCGTCAGGTAATTCAACATTCCGAGATCCACAATGTCAAGAGTGTGCCGAGAATACCAGATTGCAGGCTTTACCCTTCACCACGGACATCACAGTGGACGACGGCCGCCACGTAACGACCGAGAGCAGCGGCGTTTGCGCAGAATTGTCGTAACACACAAGCAACACTGCGTCAAATAATTGCAGAAATGAATGTAGGACATACGACGAACGTATCTGTTAGGACAGTTTGGCGAAATTTGGCGTTAATGGGCTACGGTAGCAGACATCCAACGCGAGTGCCTTTGCCAACAGCATAGCCTTAGACAACTGGAAAAGCATGGCCTGGTCAGGTCAGTTCCGATTTCAGTTGGTAACAGCTGATGGTTGGTTCGAGTGTGCCGCAGACCGCACGAAGCTATTGACCCAAGTTGTCAACAAGGCACTGTCCAAGCTGGAGGCAGCTTCATAATGGTTTTGGCTGTGCTTACTTGGAATGGATCTGTGAACTCGGTCCAACTGAACCGATCATTGATTGGAAATCGCTATGTTCGGCTACTTGGAGACCATTTGCAGATATTCACGGACCTTCATGTTCCCAAACAACGACGGAATTTTTATGGATGAAAATGTGCCGTTTTGTATATGTATTGCCATGCGATAGATTAAATAATAAGGTTTCTCCTGAAATTATATCTGCCGGCCTCGTTGCGTTAAGAACGACGTGTTGAGTTCCATCTGCATGGAAGTCCTGAAGCCACTGGCAAACTTGGTCTGATACTCGGTAAGCTCGTAGTTTGTTCACTGGGCAACATTGCGGAACTGTATCAAATGCCTTCCGGATGTCAAGCAACACTGCATCAACCTGGGCGCCAATGTCTGCGGCGGTTTGGATTCCATGGACGAATAAAGAGCGCTGAGTTTCAGGCGAGACTCCACAGTGGTAGGCAGGGGACGGAGGAGGGAAGGCAACGAGACGCTGACGTTTAGTACCCGGAAGCCGATGCTCTTCACGCCACTCGGCAGCCGTGGCGCGCGGCAGGTATTTAAAAGCTTGCAGCCGCCGCCGCTCGCGCAATTCTGCGGTCGTCGTTCGCCGAGCTGCGTACGGATAACGGGGACGCAGAGTGGACGCGGCCGACCACGGACAACCCAGTTCGCGTGTTGTCGGCGCGACGCGCACTCGTCAGCGAATGCCTCTTCCGCTGCGTAATGGCATGCGAGTTCAACAAACCCAGGCGAGCGGGGCCGCGTACGAGACCGAAAGCTCCTATTTACGTTACGCACCGGGTCGTCGTCCTGTCGACGCAACGTCCGTACTGTGCAATCAGACCGAGTGGTGCCAGAAGCGTATTGACCGTCGATAGGCGAATACGCGCGAGCCTTAGAGGAAATTCAATATTTGTCCGGCAAACTCTCCAGTCGGGACCGCTGCACCAACACAGCCTGCCACTCTTCTACCTTTTTCTCCTGTTCGGCTGCGGTCTTTGGCTCGACCGGCAATTTTCAGGTGGAACTAAAACAAGAGGAAATATACGGATGCAGTGGGGATTCGGGATGAGGTGGAGGAGGATGGGAAGGGAGGGGGGGGGGCGGAGCAACTTACTCCAGTCACTAGAAACCTGAGAAGTTACTGATATCTGGTAAGAAATTGAAGAAAGGTGAAATGTTAATAACCCGTCGAAGACTGGTTTATTAGTAACGCAATTTATCCGTCTCAATATTCACCTCAACTGATCTTGGGACATCTTAACCATGGTTAGAGATGGCAAAGTAACCCAAAGCATGGTTACATATATAGTTCTATAAAATGTAGGAGTGCTGTCACTGCTGACGATATGTCGGAAGAAAAATATCGATATTTACCATCTATCAAAAAGTGTGATTGCTATTTTTAAAAGACCTCGAGTTTCATTGGTTTTAATTTGAGGAAAATTTGTGGGAATGAACGGTCAATTAGAAGTAACCTACATTAACACATATGATAGAGAGAAATAAGTGCACAGAACTCGGCTAAAACTAGAGCTTGGTCGGTAGAAAGCTATCGAGGCATCTAAATGTAGAATTTGGTAAAGAGAAATGTTGGGGCAGATAGGAGATCGTGATCAAGGCTTGAAGCAATAAAAAGTTGCAAATGGATGTAGTCGTATTCTTGAGGAGGGGAGGGAGGTGGGCTTTCGTGGGGGGGGGGGGGAGGGGGGGTTGAAAGAAGGCTCACAGTATTAATAGCGCCGCACCTCATTTTCTTTGCAGGGAATGGGATCATGACACCATGCCCCCTTGCCCCCCCCTCCCCCCTCTACCCTCGGATCCGGGCCTGTTGCAATAGTTATGCAGACTTGCAAGCAATTATACAGGACAGACTAGCGTGGAAATCTGCATCACACCAGTATGCACACTGAAGAAAATACTTGACAGTAGCTCAGAAAAGCAGTTGATTGCTTGCACTCAGTACTCAGCAGAAGAACACAGAAAATGAGAACCACTATATATCGGTGTATTGCATCAACACTGTTTATTTATTCATACATGACTATCGACATTATTTCTATGAAATATTGTTATTTCCGATATATCAAAATATCTATTGTCTAACGATTATCGATGGAAGGGGATTCTGATCCTGTCTTCTCGAATGCGGATTGATGATTTCCTTCCATCAGACCCCCTTCCTTAGAGAGAATATTTAGTGGAATAATTCCTTAACTGCGGTAGACACATTGTAATCCTTCATCGATAATTCGGTAAGAAGCCTGCCAAGCGAAATGGCGCAGTTGTTCATGCGCTATAATCGCATTCTAGAGCAATGGACATCACTGCTTTTTGTAGTGCAATGAATTCTTTTTTATTAACTAGAGAGTATCTTTCACGGGATACTTGTTTTGCTACGTCAAAGAACACGATGCGGCGAAGTGTGATACCAGTATCGCCATACTCTTAGCGAATACGTTAAGTATTTTGTTCACTGTGGAATCAAGTGCACCTAAATACTGTGTGCGTGTGTGTGTGTGTGTGTGTGAGAGAGAGAGAGAGAGAGAGAGAGAGAGAGAGTGGTGGACAGACTGGACTATAGCTCGCATGGAGAGTAAGAGGCCCTTCGACATTCCACCTCCTGATACCAGACGGAAGAGCACGTTACTACGTGAATACCCCGGGACATAGCTAGGATTTTATCAAACGGGTGGGAAGAGGGGAGGGGAATCCGATTTGTTAAACAGGGCCTTATAAAGGCTCATGTTTTTCATTTTATTCTGAAAATAGGTTTATTTCTTTATTGGTTTTATGTGCATATTTGCTTTCGGGAAGCGAGACACTGGCGCACATCAAAACACCGGGATACATACTCAATGCGCACCAAAATTTTAAAGGTTGTGCTAATTTAAAACCTCTGTCTTAATAAACATATCAGAACCATTTAAAACACCCGCATACCGTAGAAAATCTGAACACCAATTTGCCTGCGTCCTAGTGTCAAGCAGGTGAAGCTTGCGCTAAGGAACATATCCCACGAGAGAGGCACTACTGTTATTCGTGAGAATCTCGCGCAAATTACAGGCTAGGATACATACTAGCGAAAACAAAATGTTGTAAATCGAAACCGTTTGTCGTCATGAATAAAAAACATAACAGAATCATTTAAACCCACACATACACATCGAAAACGGCGAACAACAATCATCAAAAATACGTAAAATCCCAACAGGATAGGAAAGGAGCATCACACCAGCATCAACAGACAAGAAAACTAGCCTCTAGTCAACCCAGACTATATTACGTTAGAGCAAGCAGGGGTTTGAAACTATCCAAATTTTTTTTGTTTCTAAGCTGTACCTGCTGGTTAAGAATAAACTCATCTTTTCGAGATAGATGCTTGAAAATTTATAATTCCTCGAACAGGTCCAGTTTGTGACCCTTACTCACTTCGTGTAGCAATTCTACGTCATCCAGTGTACGTGGCGTATGTTGTAAGAACAATAGATGTTGAGCAAACGTGGAATTGTACACGTTTTCCCCATTTTTAGCTAGCATGTGTTCCTTATCTTACTTTAATGGGTCTATCTGTCTGTCCAACATAATAGTTGGAGCACTCGTTACAAGTAATTTTGTAAACTCCGGATTTAATGCCAAATTCTTCCCGTGCCCCAGTAGTATGAATAACTCTTTGTTTTAAGCTGTTGTTTACGGAAAAGGCAACTCTGTAACTGTACTGCTTCTGCAGATGTCTCCTTATCTTGTGTGATGCGTTCCCCAAAAATGGAACAGAAATAAAGTTATTGCCCTCAGTCTTCATCGCCCTGTTATCTCCTGAGGTTGAACATTTAACAGCTGTTTTTTTCCTAACAACTTGGTCGATTAACATAGGGTCGTAACCATTGTTAACAGCTATGGAATTTACCAAAGATATTTCTTTTTCTAAACAATCCTGTTCTAAAGGTGTGTTCACGGCACGATGAACTGCGGAGTGAAAGAAGGCAATTTTGTGAGTTTGTGGATGACAAGAATCTGCTGGGATAATACTATCAATAAAAGTATTTTTACAAAAAATGTCGAAGCTAATTGTGTTGTCAAGTAACTTAAGCTTCAAATCAAGAAAATTGAGTTCTCTCTCATCGTTTTGTATCCATTTTGTGAAATTCATTTTTTCCTGAAAACTGTTAAAAGCCGGCCGGTGTGACCATGCGGTTCTAGGCGCTTCAGTCGGGAACCGCGTGACCGCTACGTCGCAGGTTCGAATCCTGCCTCGGGCATGGATATGTGTAATGTCCTTAGGTTAGTTAGGTTTAAGTAGTTCTAAGTTCTAGGGGACTGATGACCTCAGATGTTAAGTTCCATAGTGCTCAGAGCCATTTGAACCATTTTTTGAACTGTCAAAAACATGAAACATTGGTTGCAGATATGTCATCAATGTAACGGGTGTAGAAAGAAATCATTTACCGTGAAGCTTTTCAACAGTTGCTGTTTCAGCCATGTTTAAAATTTTACAATAAAATAAATCACATCAAAAGTTTTTCCTTTAATTATGTATGTTTCGCCTTTCGCCATTTGATAGTGCATGAATGCCTGCATATTTTAAGATTTAATAGTGCTGAGAATTCGTGGCTTCAGTTACCCTTTTTTTTTTTTTTTTTTTTTTTTTTTTCAGCCCCCCACGAATTCTTCTCCTGTGCTAACCTCTCCACTCAGAGTAGCACTTACAATCTACGTCCTCTATTATTTGCTGGATTTATTTCAATCTTGGTCTTCCTCTACAGTTTTTGCCTTCTACAGCTCCCTCTGGTACCATGGAAGTCATTCCCACATGTCTTAACAGATGTCATATCGTCCTGTCCCTTCTCCTTATCAGTGTTTTCCACATATTCCTTTTCTCCCCAATTCTGCACAGAACCTTCTCATTCCTTACTTTATCCGTCCACCAAATTTTCAATATTCGTCTGTAGCACACAATCTCAAATGCTTCAATTCTCTTCTGTTCCGATTTTGCTACAGTCCATGTTTCACTACCATACAATGCTGTACTCCAGACGTACGAGTACGTTCTAAAACATTTCCTCCTCAAATTAAGGCCGATATTGCATATAAGTAGACTTCTCTTGGCCAGGAATGCCCTTTTTGCCATTACTTGTCTGCTTATGATGTACTCCTTGCTCCGTCCGTCACTCGTTATTTTACTGCATAGGTAGCAGAATTCCTTAACTTCATCTACTTCGTGACCATCGATCTTGATATTAAGTTTCTAGTTGTTCTCATTTCTACTACTTCTCATTACCTTCGCCTTTCTTCCATTTTTTCTCCATACTCTGTACTCCTTAGACTGTTCATTCCATTCAGCAGATCATAAGCCGGCCGTGGTGGCCGAGCGGTTCTAGGCGCTACAGTCTGGAGCCGCGCGACCGCTACGACCGCAGGTTTGAATCCTGCCTTGGGCATGGATGTGTGTGATGTGCTTAGGTTAGTTAGGTTTAATTAGTTCTAAGTTCTAGGGGACTGATGACCTCAGAAGTTAGTCCCATAGTGCTAAGAGCCATTTGAACCATTTTGAAGATCATGTAATTCTTCTTCACTTTCACTCACGATAGCAATGTCATCAGCGAATCGTGCCATTGATATCCTTTCATCTTGAATTTTAGTTCTACTCCTAAACCTTTCTTTTATTTCCATCACTACTTCCTCGAAGTACAGATCGAACAGTACGGGCGAAAGACTACATCCTTGTCTTATAGCCTCTTTAATACGAGCACTTCGTTCTTGGTCGCCCACTGTAATTATTCCCGCTTGGTTGTTGTACATTTTGTATGTGACCCGTCTCTCCCTAAAGCTTATCCCTATTTTTCTCAGAATTTCGAACACCTTGCACCGTTTTACATTGTCGAACGCTTTTTCCACGTAGACGTATCCTATGAACGTGTCTTGATTTTTCTTTAGTCTTGCTTCCATTATTAACAGCAACATCAGAATTGCCTCTCTCGTGTCTTTACCTTTCCTAAAGACAAACTGATCGTCATCTAGCCCATCCTCAGTTTTCTTTTCCATTCTTCTGTATATTATTATTGTCAGTAACTTGGATGCATGAGCTGTTAAACTGACTGTGCGATAATTCTCGCACTTGTCAGCTCTTGCCGTCTTCGGGATTGTGTGGATGATATTTTTCCGAAAGTCAGATGGTATGTCGCCAGACTCATACATTCTACACGCCAACGTGAATAGTCGTTTTGTTGCCACTTCCCCCAACGATTTTAGAAATTCTGATGGAATGTTATCTATCCCTTCTGCCTTATTTGATCTTAAGTTTTCCAAAGCTCTTTTAAATTCTGATTTTAATACTGGATCTCCTATCTGTTCTAAATCGACTCCTTTTTTTTCTTTTATCACATCAGAGAAATATTTCTCCTCATAGAGGCTTTCAGTGTACTCCTTCCACTTATCCGCTCTCTCGTCTACATTTAACAGTGGAATTGTGTTGCGCTCTTAATGTTATCACGCTTGCTTTTCATGTCACCGAAGACTATTTTCACTTCCTGTATGCTGAGTCAGTCCTACCGGCGATCATTTCTTTTTCGATTTCTTCATAGTTTTCATGCACCCATTTCGTCTTAGTTTCCCTGTACTCCCTATTTATTTCATTCCTCAGCGACTTGTATGTCTGTATTCCTGAGTCTCCCGGAACATTTTTGTACTTCCTCCTTTCATCGATCAATTGAAGTATTTCTTTTGTTACCCATGGTGTCTTCGCAGTTACCTTCTTTGTACCTATGTTTTCCTTCCCAACTTCTGTTATCGCCCTTTTTAGGAATGTCCGTTCCTCTTCAACTGTACTGCCTACTGAGCTATTCCTTATTTCTGTATCTGTAGCCTTAGAGAACTTCAAGCGTATCTCGTCATTCCTTACTACTTCCGTATACCACTTCTTTGCGTATTGATTCTTCCTGACTAATGTCTTAAACTTCAGCCTACACTTCATCAGTGCTATGTTGTGATCTGAGTCTATATCTGCTCCTGGGTACACCTTACAATCCGGTATCCGATTTCGGAATATCTGTCTGATCATGATGTAATCTAACTGAAATCTTCCCGTATCACCTGGCCTTTTCCAAGTATACGTCCTCCTCTTGTGATTGTTGAACAGAGTATTCTTTATTACTATCTGAAATTTATTACAGTAGTCAATTAGTATTTCTCCTTTGTCATTCCTAGTACCAAGTTAATATTCTCTTGTAACCTTTTCCTCTGATCCTTCCCCTACAACTGCATTCCAGTCCCCGATGGCTATTAGATTTTCATCTCCCTTTACGTACTGTATTACCCTTGCATTACCTTCGTATATATTCTCTGTCTCTCCGTCTTCAGCTTACGACGTCGGCATGTATATCTGAACTATCGTTGTCGGTGTTGGTTTGCTGTCGATTCTGATAAGAACAACCGTATCACTGAACTGTTCACAGTAACACATTCTCTGCCCTACCTTCCTATTCATAACGAATCCTACTCATCTCACAAGAAATCTTTATCTTCTTTCCATTTCACTTCACTGACCCCTTCTATATCTAGATTGGACCTTTGCATTTCCCTTTTCAGATTTTCTAGCTTCCCTACCAACTTCAAGATTCTGACATTCTATGCCCCGACTCGTAAACGTTATTCTTTCGTTGATTATCCAATCTTCTTCTCATGGTAACCTCTCCCATGGCAGTCCTCTACCGGAGATCCGAATGGGATACTATTCTGAAATGCAGTGGTTTCCATTGCCTTCAACATCCTCATGCCATTGATCTTTGTTGATTCTTCCGCCTTCAGGGGCAGTTTTCCACCCCTATGACAGGAGAGTGGCCTGAACCTGTCTGCTCCTCCGCTCTCTTTGACCAGGCCGTTGGTACAATGAGTGTGACTTCTTTTGCCGTAAGTCTTCGGGCGCTAATACTGATTATTAATCTAAATTTTGAGGGCTAAGCCGGCTCGGACAAATTCAAGCAGCCTGATGAAAAAATATTTTAGGAATGAACGAACTATAGAATGTGCTGCCATCACATACACCTTCCGTTCTCCAAAAACTCCTCCCCATCTTTCCGTATCGGAACCGGTTTCCATAATTTCAGTGCCGCACAGGTGACCAGATCGGACAGTATTTTGCTATTTGGGCTAATAGTGACAATTTTTGAGCATTTTTTTTTATAGAAATGCAACAATCGCCGTTTGGGCGATATTTTTGTTCGTCAAGAAGGTTTATGGTCGACACAGGCAAATCGAAGTGTATTTTTATGCATTGATTTTAGTTTAATGTTATTTGTAATGCTTTGCCACTCCGGTGGCTTGTAAAATATTGCGACTCCAAAGTTCTACTAGTCTCCAAATAACGATTCCAGTGCTAACATTAAACTGCTATAGATAGGCAATTAGACTATCATTGTAGTGGGTGCATATTTTTAACTTACCATAACGCTAGTGTACGAATCAAACTCTATTTTGCTCTTCTCTCTTGTTGTAAACTTATCCAAAGTTTGAAACTATCAGAATAGTACACAGCACAAAATAATAAATGGCACCAGATAAGAAATTCAACTACAAGAAGGAATGTACTAATTAACAAAATAACAAATTAACTCAAGTAATGCCAACAATGTACAATAGTTCGTCTTGGCTGAACAACGGGTAGGCGGTGATCGACAGTGCTATCGATGTATCGATTGTTGAAAATAACACCGGTCTGGCTAACTACCAATAATAAGGGGCAATTAAAACGTTTCCGATCGAAGGTTGTACAGTCCAAAACTGGTATGCCACTTAGGCAAAATCGCTGTGGGCATTAAAGCAACGATTCTACCGACGCACCAGTTACAGGATATACGTTTCGTATGACACAGTGTCCTGCTGTGTGAAGAACTCCTTATCTGCAGGCTGCATATTCTCGTTCGACAAGAATCGCCGACCTTTCAAGGCTATTTTTAAGGCCCAAAGAAATGATAACTGCCTGGGGAGAGATCAGGAAAGTAGGGTGGGTGCTTGAGTGTCTCCCACTTGAGTTATAACTTCTGCTTTACACCTGCGATGTGAGGAAGTCATCATTATAAAGAGACAGCACCACTTGTCACACCATTCCACAACGGTGATTTTGACATACATGCTGCCATATACACATTCTACAATCTCCGATAGATGCCAAGAAAAAAAAAGTATGTTGGTCCTGTTTGGACGTATTTGGCAATAACGTTGCCATAGTTCACTTTTCCTGATTTACCGCACACACATCGGGAAGACACGAATGCCACAATAGTCCCTTGCCCAAATGTCATCATGCCTCAAACGGGAACTGTTTGATCGCCCCTCTTATATTTCAGTTTCGCTACATGGCAACAAGGTGGTGTGCAGTTTCATTTAAATGGAAGGAGGACGGGGGTCAGGATCGCCTGGACACCCCTCCTCCTCCCCTCCTACCCCCTTCGCCCCTTCGTCTACATCATTGGAATAACAGAAGACTGCTGATAACAACGACCTTCCAGTATAGAAGGATTCCCTGCAGAACCGCAAAGATGAAGTTCAAGATATCCCACTCTTATCACAGCCAGGAATCTCATGGAAATTGAATGCAGTAACATCGATGAATAGAAACGCTACTGGTAACAAAACTGTCGCCTACAATGCTGAAACTGCCCTGCATACAGAAGAAACTCCTTGGATTTGACCAGCCTGGGCCAATTTACTACCCTTCCGCATTCGAATACGTCATGAAAGATGGCATACAATCTCCACAAGTGGCGCAAATCTTCATCACAATCGTGTGACTGTGGAGCGGAACGACAGACAATTGCTCATGTTGTATCGATATGCCCCGACCGTGCCAAGGGTAATTTCGAAGATTTCCTGAGAGCGACGAGTGGTGTGATAAAATACATAAAAGACCTTGATATCCGCAAGTAGCTATTGTCATTTCTGTTATTTATTGCTGGAGAGCAGTGTTGAAATGTTGACATGTAGTAGTTTTGTAATCTTTCTATGTGTATTTGCCCTTTCTTCTGGCGAACAGGCCCCGGGAGGCCCAAAGGTACCGACTGACCGCCGTGTCACCCTCAGACGACAGGCGTCACCGGACGTGGATACGGAGGGGCGTGTGTTCAGCACGCAGCTAACCTGGCCGTTGTTAGTTTTTGTGATCGGAGCCGCTACTTCTCAATCAAGTAGCTATTCAATTGGCTTCACAAGGGCTGAGTGCACCGTGCTTGCTGACAGTGCTTGGCAGACCCGGACTGACACCCATCCAAGTGTTAGCCAATCCCGACAGCGCTTGACTTTAATGATCTGACGGGAACCGGTGTTGCCGCTGCAGCAAGGCCGTTGCCTTGTCTATTTATTGCCATAAGATAAACAAATAAATAACATAAAAAAGAGAATTCTTTAATAATGGAGTCTGAAAACAACTATTGTGGTGGCTAAAGTCATTGTTTTATCATGTTCTACCGAATGTCCGGTGGAGATGTCTAGCAGCAGTAGACTCGGATTGGTTGTAGAGGTGAGGGCAGCGTTGATGTTCAGCACAGCGGTCTTCCACAGTGAGCGTGGTTTGGTCTAGGTGAGCCAAAGCACACTCGTAAGATATTTCCCAAATTTTAGACATCCGAAGCGACAAATTGTTTTTCACTGGTACCAGGAGGTCTGAAATCTTAAATAGTGGACGGGAAAACATTTTCAACTGAAATTTCCGAAAGAATGAGGCTATTTTAAACAAAAGCTAGGGATTTTGCCCGTGTGTTCTCCTTGTTATTCGCTTACTGTTCTTTTTGGCTTTAACTCACAAAGTCTTGTAAATATTCTGAGCAGAATATCCATTTTTTTCTAAACACTGCCCTTGGTGGACGACTTATTTAGGCAAACCTTTCCGATCAGAAACTGTGTGAGACCTGTATGCAAGTGTTTTGCACTCTCCATTCAGAATGTTCCGAGACTGATTTTATTCCTGGCATCTAAGCGACATGAGTGCAGTAACTACCGTGTCAGCTTGAACTAACGACTGTATACAACATATGTATATTCGACCTGTCAGTTGTGAGCAGGCTTTGTTAAGCAGTGGACGTGTGACCGTTGTGTTGTGTTACAAATCGCAAAGGAGCGACAAACAGAACGTCTCTGAATCTAGTGTTCAGGTTGTAAGTAGGCTGTTTAGGTTCTTATATTGGTAACGCCAACTCTGTATGAAAATCACTGGCTGTGCTGTGTGCAGTCTGTGGCTGCTTTGCATTGTTGTAATACTCGCCATTGTAGTGTTGGGCAGCGGCAGCTGGATGTGAACAGCGCGTAGCGTTGCGCAGTTGGAGGTGAGCCGCCAGCAGTGGTGGATGTGGGGAGAGAGATGGCGGAGTTTTGTAATTTGTCATGAACTGCTATATTTATATATGATGATATCAAGGTAAATACATTGTTTGTTCTCTATTAATATCTTTCATTTGCTAACTATCCCTATCAGTAGTTAGTGCCTTCCATAGTTTGAATCTTTTATTTAGCTGGCAGTAGTGGCGCTCGCTGTATTGCAGTAGATTGAGCAGCGAAGATTTTTGTGAGGTAAGTGATTTGTGAAAGGTATAGTTTAATGTTAGTCAGGGCCATTCTTTTGTAGGGATTATTGAAAGTCAGATTGCGTTGCGCTAACAAAATATTGTGTGTCAGTTTAAGCACAGTCATGTATAATTGTTCAAAGGGGACGTTTCATATGTCGACCCTTAGCCTAGGATACCTCACTGGAATCTTCTGATTTTTTTCTTGTAGTTTGTGTAATTAGTGTAGCTATTGTTTATTGCTAGCGCGTAATTATAGAGAGAATTTCCTTTGTAGTTGTAGTTTTTCATTGTTGTACAGTAAAACAGTTGTGGCACGCATGTAGATTTGCACCAAGTATTTCGCAGCTGCGCTGGCAATTAAGTATACATTATTTCCATTGCTATGTTATTTTATTTTGCTCTTCAAATTGCGCTTTTCTGTGTTATCGTGTGAAATACTGTGACAATAATGGCGTGTGAAAAACGTAATACTAGGATCCAAAGTAAACTGAGAAATGACAGTGAAGACGAAAGCAGTGTGTTAGCGCCGCAGAGTAATGAATTAACTAATGTTCAAAGTAGTAATTTGGTAATTGCGCATGGGGAAGTGGAGCGGGCGGCAAACAATGGTGTAGACAGTGAAACAGGTAGTGAACAGGGAAGCGTTATCGATCGATTGGTCGGCAACAGCTCGCCTCAGGAATCGGGAATGACAGAACACAATATTGCAAATACTGCAGACTCAGGTTTTGGGTTCCCACCGTTTTCTCAAATGAGTCAAGACACATTTTCCACTTGTCAAAATCTGAATGTTGCCGGTGCAACTTCACTGCCGAAAAGCACTGAGGAACATGTTTCAGACACCTGTGCATTGTTATTACAATTAATGCAACAAATGGGACAAAAGCTTGAAAAGTTAGACACAATGGAACAACATCAGAGACAAACACAGCAACTGTTAGACACAATGGAACAAAATCAGAGACAAACACAGCAAAAGCTTCAAAAGTTAGACACAGTGGAACAAAATCTTAAAAAGTTAGACTCATTGGAACAAACACTTGAACAAACACGTGAAGATTTAACTACTGAGTTACATAACATTGAATCGAAATGTCAAAAAGTCTGTAATGACGTAAAAACACAAATTTGTGAGCATTTTCAACCTATTTTTTCGCGGCATGAAAATGCATTACAGAATCACGAAGCAGCCATAAAAGAACTGCAAATTATTGTTCATGAAAATCATGAGACCTTGCAAGCTAAATTTGACTCAGTTGCATCTACCGATTCGGTTACGCAACTTGCAAAAACTCAGGAAAACTTTAAGGACACAGTAGATACTCTGAAACTTGGTTCAGAAAAACACACTGAAGAGATAAGTACACTATCGGAGAAAGGAGCCCAACTTTCGGATCAGGTCACTAACTTATCTACAAAGGTAGATGATGATCTGAATGACACAAGACCCGTAGCCTTCACTGACACAGAAGAGTATGAACAAATAAGAAAATTCAAACAAAATCAGAATCAAATTAATACACAACACCAAAGAGAAATCCGGGAAGTACAAGATCAGCTGACACAGGTAATACAAGAATTACGTATTTCAGAGGACACTGGCGCTCCAACACGGGAAGAGGGACTTAGAAACACGGAAAAGCCGCAAAATAATAACACAGGGCATTTCGGAAGTTATGAAAGAAATTGGCAATGTGCACCGAATTTTGAGATGGAACGGCCGACACGACCTAACAATGACCGATATGCGACTCGCCGACATGATGATTTTGACTATAAGCTGTTCATTACTACACGTAAATTCAAAACATTTAAGAATTCTGGCAACGACATTCATCCACAAGCATGGCTCCATCAATTCTCTCATTGTTTTCCTCCCAACTGGTCGTTGGAACACAGATTAGAATTTATGTGTGGCTACTTAGAGAATGAACCAGCTGTAAGAATGCGATTGGTCATTCACGATTGCCACAGTGAAGGAGAATTTTACCATGCCTTTCTCTCAGCATATTGGTCTCAAGCCACACAAGACCGAGTAAAACATGGTATCATAATGATGAAACATTTCGAACAATCTGAATTCTCCAGTCTTGTGAAATATTTTGAAGACATGTTGCACAAGAATCAGTACCTGTCAAACCCATACAGCCCCTCAGAACTCATCCGCATTTGCTTAATCAAATTACCTGAACATTTACGGCATATTATTTTAGCAGGACGTTGCAAAGACGACATTGAAGCTTTTCAGGGACTGTTACAAGAACTAGAAATTGACACTGATAATCGCGGAACGCGAAAACAAGGACGCAACAATTACAGGTCACATCCGTCACAATTCCGTGACGACAGAAACAATAACTGGACACGACTGGTCTATTCTTACAACGCAAATCGTGACCAAAATAGACACCACCCGTACGACAACCGTTGGCAGAGTAATAATAGTTACAGAGAAAGATCGCATTTCCGTAGTAATGACTATCACAGAGACAATCAGAGAAACAGACAATATGGGAACCAAAACAAGTATTATCAAGGGAGGCAGAATAACTTTAGGCGCAACGGTCCAGCGCGCAGTTACGATTCTGGGAGAAATTCTCCACCACATGACCGACAAAAAAGAAACTATGTAAACTACCGACAAAACGACAGACCTGAATTCCATCAGAACTGGCGAGCTTCAAACAGAGCAGGGCCCTCTCGACAAGGTGAATTTGTAGAAGTTAGGTCTCCTAATCCCAATAACGGCGCGCGCCAACAAAGAGACAAACAATGACTCGCACAGCAGGCAGCCGCGTGCGCCAGCTGGCTCCGAGAAAAATAACATAAGACGCTAGCCTGGAGAAAAATTTTAGCATTCTTTACCGATGTATACAACATGATAATTGCTTTGAAGTTGAAACTCTATGTACTAGGAAGAGTAAAGGTTTACACCACATTTCACATGTAAAACCGTTTATTGAAAGATAATCTGCTTTTTAACTTTGTCTTTGCCATAAAACTTTTCACTTCACATTTCTAGTATGCTTTGTCAGACTTAAGAAACTGTTACCATGCAACAATGTTTGAAGTTAAATATCCAGTGTAGAACCTAGTGAACATTTTTAAACAGAAATTACGAATGCATTGTTATAGTGAAGAGACAACACAGTGTTGTATTTGTACATTCTTGCTTGTTAGTTGCACGATTACGTAACGACTATCAGGCTTACATACTTAGGACACATACTGGTACTGCTAATGAGATTATAATGCAACATTTTGGTTTACTTGAAAATACATTCTGGGTTTAATGTACTTTCTGTGAGATACCAGACGACACAGCGGTTAGTTTAAGTGACAACTACACGGTTTTATCACGACGCTTCTAATGAGTGACAATTTACGATGTTGCTTTTGTAGTGTTTCTGTTTTATTTCTGCACAGTTTTTCTGTTTTATTCTGCAAAGTAAAACGTGTTTTAGTAGTAACTTTTGTGGTATAGCTACAATGAGACAGCCTTTTCCATAGCACAACAATACATTACAGCACAGTAATTTCTTCATCACAGCAATAAGCGTAATAACTAAGATATCTATACATAAAGCATTTCACTTTTGTTTATCATGAGGTAAGTACATGACTTCTGCAGAACTTAGCTTTCGGAGGACGATAAGTACGACACTTCCACAGAATTATCTTACAGCAAGATGCACATTTAGCGCTACAGGACACGCATTTGAGTGATTAATTTTGTACTTAAAACATTTATTTTTAAAGATATTTGAAGTACAATGATACAAAGGTTTTCAGTGATACATTTCATTTCATTGCTGTAATCTGTAACACCTGAGGGTATAATTACATTAATCCTCAGGGGGGTACACGCTTACTTTGTGTACCATGTGTGTGGCAACCACAAGGAACCCTAGCTAATATGGTATTTGCTTATACAACTTTACACATCGGTACCATATTTCTCTAACGCACAAATTACACAGCTATCTGATCATGCAACTGAGAGATAAACTTTTTTTTATTACATCAGTGACAGATGTTTACGCAATTACACAGTTGGATAACTTCACACTTATGAAACTGTATTTTGTCTGTACTTTGTAAACTGTTCATATTTTTTCGGAATCATTGTGATACTATGAGAGCTTTGAATGATGTATTTGGTAAGGAAGTATGATTTTAAAGTACGTTTGAGGTAGATGACACTATTGAAATGAGCAGAGAATTTTTTTTAGGTTGAAATTATTGCAGAAAGCTACGACGTTTTTGAGATTTGACTGAGGTGTTATGATGTTATTATTACGACGACGATGTGTACTATGCTGTTGAGATATGTTTATGATCAATAAGATGATGCTACCGTAGCGGAAACTGCTGTCGTAAATATTTCCGTAAGAAAGTTAAGTGACCACCTGCACGTAATGCGTCGCGGGCACCCACCTGGGCGACAGCCGCCCGAAAAAAAGCCATTAGCCTTTCAGCGGCACAGGTAAAAAAAAAAAAGGGGGGGGCCATTATACTCGCTATTGACATTTCCTTGTCGAAAGCATACTGTGGAGCTCGTAATTTATGATATTTACTGAAATGCTTATGAATTGATGGGAAATATTCTTACATCTGCAAACCTGATAATGACAAGTGTCTTTCTACGAGAGTTGAGAGCTACTGACTTACGAAATGCCACATAGCTATTAATGATGTTTTTATGCTTTGGTTTGCATAATTGCTTATTTCATTTGACATCTGTTTTCCAGCTGTGTTGCAGCATTAACTTCATAAAATAAAATTAAATGCATTTGCTAGTGTGAACACTTTCTGTCAACAGATCTATTAAATAATTATTTTATGATCCACATTCTTTAAAAAAGGAGCACTTGGAAAGGAAAGAACAATAAGAAGGAACTAGTAACAGTAACACATAATTTTCTTTTGAAGTACATGGTAATACTTTTTTTTTACAATCAGTTGTTGTGGTGCACCACTTTAATTACTTAGACATTAAGATGTGATTATACATTTCCCTTATCTGCATTGTTATCTTTAGTGTACTATTTTTTTTGCTTGAGCTATGTCATGTTTCGATATAAGCTGCTGTTTGCCAGGCATAGTGCTACTGAACTTTAATTTGTGTTACTCTGCTAAGCCAGATTTATTTTTTTGTTTGCTGCACAGTGCCCTATATTAGTTGTAATATTGCAACTGCTTTGGCATTTGTATTTTTGTCATTGATGTTTGTGTTAATTGTTTTGTGCTGCTGCATTGCCGCGTCCCTTAGTTTAGCATCTGAGCTCAGTAGATTTAAGTTAGCTTAAGAGGGGGTAGACTATAGAAGAGAATGAGTTGCGATGAATTGGAAGAAATGCATTGAGAATCTATACGAAAAACGTACAGAAAGCAGGTATAGGTAGGATTTTCTTGGAAATAAATAATGAGATAAGAAATATGTGAAATAAATACAGAAAGCATGCTTGGATAGGATTTTTTTGGTGGAAACAAAGGATGAAATAAGAGGAAAGATATATGAAGTTTTGGGTTGGACTGCAGTACCACATGTTACACTGAAAACGAACCCTGTCCTTTCCTATTGGTGTTATCCCACTATGTGTTTGTGTACCCTTGTGTATTTGTTTTCTTCCTGTCTCTGTGTAGTTTCATAGAATTTTTTTTCTTTTAATATTAAGCTACATTCACTATGTTGAGGAATACTGTTATCCTCGGATATAATTGGCATTAATAATATGTTATTTACCTTGTAAATATGCTTAGACATTATTTATTCTGTTTTGTTTTAATGCTCATGTGTAAAGTTGATGTTCCAAAAGTTATTCTGATCTTCTATGTATGTACTCATGTCATAATTCCTGTAACACTGACGTATATGTCTATTTCTATTCTTTTGTAAAGCCTGTACTACAAATGTTATCTATATTGTTATGTTTTTAATGATGTATTTTGTACCTTTATTGTATTCTTATGTTATAAAATTGTAATTGTCACCAGTTCATGATATTATTAACTTGTTAGTTACATTTCACTGCACACGTTTCTGTTGGTCATAGTATATGGACAATATGTGAGAAGTTGGGACTGTTAGTGTTTGCACGTGTGCTAATAATTCAGCAAGGGACTGGATAACAGCATTGCTGGTTCTAAGGACAATTCCAAAAACTTTGTGAGTGCATAAGTGGTGGTTTATGGACTTGCTATATTCTCCGCAAGACTCTTCGATGGTGAATGTGCACCTGCACAATCGCAACAGATGGGTGCTGGCCATCTCTACAAGGACTACAGTGGGTCTGCACCTCTGGTGGCCCACCAATACCATTATCTCTACAAGGACTACAGTGGGTCTACATCTTTGATGATCCATCAATACCATTATTTCTACAAGGACTGCAGTGGGTCTGCACCTCTGGTGGCCCACCAGTACCGTAATTTCTACCAGTGGGTCTGCTCTGTGATAACCTAACTACCAATATTCTTCAAAACGTCGACTGACTCTGCTGTGGGTTTACTCTGTTGTGGCCCATTACCTGTATGCATGTCAAGAGTCAGCACTGTCTTTCCGTTGGAAGGACAACACTACTTCTTCAAGACTGCATGGAAATCCACTACTTCTGTGTGCAATTTCTTTTACTAATGAGACTTTGTGAAAAAAAACTGTAATTACTATTATGATGAATGATCAGGACTATCTTTATGGACTGTGAGAAATTTTTAGCTTTTGACCAACATTGTATCAATAAGTGCGTGCATTTAATTTCTTTGTTATTGTAATTATGAAAAATTTTTTCAAATCTGTATTGGCCACTGCCCAATCCAATTTGTAAAATTTTTTGTGGGGAGCATGGGGGCTATGTAAGTAGGCTGTTTAGGTTCTTATGTTGGTAACGCCAACTCTGTATGAAAATCACTGGCTGTGCTGTGTGCAGTCTGTGGCTGCTTTGCATTGTTGTAATACTCGCCATTGTAGTGTTGGCCAGCGGCAGCTGGATGTGAACAGCGCGTAGCGTTGCGCAGTTGGAGGTGAGTCGCCAGCAGTGGTGGATGTGGGGAGAGAGATGGCGGAGTTTTGTAATTTGTCATGAACTGCTATATTTATATATGATGATATCAAGGTAAATACATTGTTTGTTCTCTATTAATATCTTTCATTTGCTAACTATCCCTATCAGTAGTTAGTGCCTTCCATAGTTTGAATCTTTTATTTAGCTGGCAGTAGTGATGCTCGCTGTATTGCAGTAGCTTGAGCAGCGAAGATTTTTGTGAGGTAAGTGATTTGTGAAAGGTATAGTTTAATGTTAGTCAGGGCCATTCTTTTGTAGGGATTTTTGAAAGTCAGATTGCGTTGCGCTAACAAAATATTGTGTGTCAGTTTAAGCACAGTCATGTATAATTGTTCAAAGGGGACGTTCCAAGGTCATTCTCCAGAATGTTTCAAAGAAGGGACGAGTGTGTGCTAAGTTTGTCCCGCACATATTGACTATATATATGACAATGATATACGGTCGCCTGCCGTTCTAGATGGTTTGGTTTCGAAGGGACTGAAATAAATGAGCTCTGCGTGTCACCGTCTTCCCTATCATCAGATCAGAATGACCTCACCTGATAGTTCGCTGCTCACTGGACTGCGATGGTGTTGGTTTCTTCTTCATGAAGTGCGGGGGTTTACATTGCTGATTAAAATTAACTGATTAACGAAGAGAACCGATTGAGGCTGCAGACCAGTAACAACAAGACAGCCAAAAGAAAAGCAGATTCATACCTTAAAAGACATAAAACACGAACATAAATAACGAGAACTATACCAGCGCCTAGAGAGAACTTTTATGCAGTCTCATAAAGACCAACGCCAGGATTCGAACGGTAAAGAGCCATGAGTAGAGTCACGTTGCGAGGCCACAGACAAGAGCATCACGGCAAAACTTACCAATTTAACATCGATAAAACGGTGAAGCTGATTTCTCACGGTGCAACCCAATATTTGCATCCTAAACATGGTCGGGTTCGCTAAGAGCGTCCTACCGCCAATGACTTGATAAAAATTGAGTCTATCTGCGAGTGGTTGCTTCCAAGGCAGTGGAAACAAAAACATTTATCAGAAAATGGCGGTCATAACCAGGCGACTACTCGTCACGGTGTAAAGCCTACCAAGTACTGCAACGAACGGAGGGGGAGAGGGCATTTCTCAACAGTTTTGTAACATCGGATCCATTTAAACCACGTGCTTCCTCAGAGAGCTAAAGATCCTTGTTGGCAACATAAGTGGCGGTGGGAATAGGCTTTCAGCCGAGGGGCGTCTGGCCCACCCACGCACAGGTTGGCGTTACTGATGTGGGGCCGCCATGGGGACCGGTGTCCTTTCACGCAACCGTCGCGTCGTCCTGGCTTGGATTTTTTTAAACAAAGGCCCTTGGAACCTCTGCAGCAATAAGCCATCTTGAGGAATTAACAATTTTCTCCGTCCCCACCATTTGATAGTTCTCTGTTGAGGCAAGCCATCTGTACTTGAGAATGGCTTGAGAAAATTACTTTTAAACCATAAATAAGAGAATTAAATTTATCGCATTTTTAGTAAAATGGTTTGCAGCCCCGCACCTACTTCCACTGAGCTCGTAATTGTACAAGCAACCACAATCTCCGACTGGAACAGCAATTTTAGTTTTATTTTACTCTCTCTTCTTTGTAAAAAGGCTGGACTGCTATAGAGACTTCGACACTTGCTCTGGTAAGTCTCTGTGTTACTGATGAGACTTGGCGTTATCAATACGAACGTACAACAAAACGTCGAAGTTCGGAACGAATCTGTATAATTTGCCAAGACTGAAGTAGGTGTTAATGTATTGTGGGAGTTGAACAGCTTCCCAAAGAAGAAATTTTCTGACAGTTTCACATGTCTGTATGAACGTTCCATGCGTTGTACTCAAATGGGAGAGACCTTGTAGAACACCAGAAGCATCAAAACCACAATTTTAATTTTTCTCTAATTTTTTTAAATCCAGTCTTGAAACGTTTCGGACTGATGGCACAAGCACACTCACAAATTTCGACGATTATAAATATAGATCAGTGTGAGTGGGACTTAGCAGCTAACCAAAGGTTCAGAAAACAAAAACACAGGCAACCATTTTCAGAGTGAACTGAATGTTGTGGTCTCTCAGGCTTTCTCGGTGTGATTGATCAATGGTGAGCTTTCGGGGGTTCTTCCGAGTTGTTGTTTCCATTTTAGGCACAATATTTCGGATATAATCATGAAATGAAATACGATGAGACCAGTATCGTGATGCAATTGCCAAGTTTCTGGAGCAGAATAAATAAAGAGTCCATCGAAATGAAGATGTCAGGCAACCTAATAAACAGCTATGGGGGTTTCAATTAAAATAACGCTTGGGGTCCAGCGCCCCATTTATTGAAATCTTGTCTGCCATCACATCCACTGGACTTGGAAAACGTTGAGAAAATTTGCGTTTCACGAAATATCAGCACAATATCTTAAAACAACGGGGCATTAAGAGGCGTGGAGCGTGTCGGGATTCGAACGGGCGTAGTAGAAGTCGGGAATCGAACTCGATTATAAACAGCGGCGTGAGACCAACAATAAATAGCTCACAGTCTGGTTGGAGTCTAGGCAGCGAGAACAATACTAGATCATTAAAAACAATTCTGAATGGAATGAACATCCCGAGTAGCGGCAAAGATTTAATGTAAAGGTAGCAGGCGTAAGAGACAGTATCACAGATAATTTCTATTTCTAAAACAGAAGACAAAAACTTCAATAATTATTATTCTGCTGTTCTGTCTGTTAGTGTTTGAAGAAGAACATATTAGCGTAATCTAGCAGACGCTGTACAATTATGTAGTTGATAAAGTAAGTCACCAAAAATACCGGTGTTTTGTTTGAAATGATATTAAACCAACTCTACTTGCTTCTGTCATAAGGAATTTGTATTTGTATATTAATAAACTGAAGCGTGAAAGAAGCTGGTATAGGCATGCGTATTCAAATACAGAGATATGTAAACAGTCAGAATACTGCGCTGCGGTCGGCAACGTCTATATAAGACACTAAGTGTCTGGCGCAATGGTTAGTTTGGTTACTGCTGCTACAATGGCGGGTTATCAAGATTTAAGTGAGTTTGAACGCGGTGTTACAGTCGGCGCTCGAGCGATGGGACACAGCATTTCTGAGGTAGCGATGAAGCGGAGATTTTCCCGTACGCCCATTTCACGATTATACTGTGAATATCAGGAATCCGGAAAAACATCAAATCTCCCATATCGCTGTTGCCGGAAAAAGCTACTGCAAGAACGGGACCAACGACTACTGAAGAGAATCGTTCAACGACACAGAAGTGCAATCCTTCCCCAAAAGGCTGCAGATTTCAATGTTGGGCCATCAACAAGTGTCAGCGTACGAACCATTCAACGAAACATCATCGATATGAGCTTTCGGAGCCGAGGGCCCACTCGTGTTCCCTTGATGACTGCACGACACAAAGCTTTACGCTTCGCCTGGGGCCGTCAACACCGACACTGGACTGCTGATGACTGGAAACATGTTGCCTTGTCTCCGGCCAGTGTGGCCAAGCGGTTCTAGGGGCTTCAGTCTGGAACCGCGCGACCACTACTGTCGCAGGTTCGAATCCTGCCTCGGGCATGGATGTGTGTGATGTCCTTAGGTTAGTTAGGTTTAAGTAGTTCTAAGTTCTAGGGGACAGATGACCAAAATACAGTTGGTGTAAAGACCGCTGATTGCAGCGCTCTCTCCTCACAGTTCTCCATAAAAAAAAAAAAAGTTGGCCACTTGAGGGGAGAAAGGGCGCTACTGTGTTCAAAATATTCTCCGTTCAACATGAAATAGATAGAGGAAAGCGTTTCGAAACAATGCATTAATGTACGTCTGCAACTTATTGCCGAATAGTTTTGAAAATTTTTTGAGAAGGACCTTTGTAAAAAGTGAGAGTACTTCGAAGTTATCTAATCGTTTTGAACGACTAAGACGGAGAGCCCCATTCTATTGATAAATCGGTTGAGTGACGTAAGTGATGCCTGCATTTGCCCACCAGTGGTGTCAGCAGGAAAACCAGATGTTTGACTAGATCGATTTTAGGAGCACCAGTGTTGCTTACTACTGGCTGTAAAGGTAGACTTTGATTGTGGATTTTCGGTAGGGCTTTAGGCCACACAGTCTGAATGGTATACAACCATCTGGTCTTAAACTCTTGATGGTCTTTGACGAAACGGGAAAGAAATCACGGGTGCTGAAGTATTCCACTGCACACATCTTGTGGCGTCAGTATACATCTTCCCATAGGCAGAATCACTTAAGGGACCATTCATCTTATCCACACAAAGACCACGATGTAACAACACCATTGCATTATCTTTATCGGTCTTCAGAACACAAATGTTGATAATAGGGTGTTATGAAAGCACTCACATTACTGTTGATGCATAAAAAGAAGTTCTTCTCCGTTGTTTGCAGCTATCGCTTGAAAATGGCGAAAAATGCGAAACTAGCCAATACCTGGAAACAAAGAGTAATTAAAGGCCGAAAATCTGATCCTTTCACAACTGGAAACTGATCAGAGTGACACAGTGCTACAGTAACGTTTGACTTACCAATCGATACAGCTTCTCCCGCGAAAACCCCCATCGAGGTCGGCTTGGAGAGACTTGAGTGACTTCTTCCAGCACGAGATGCACTCATTTTGTCCGAACTCGAAGCAAAGCAGCTGCAAGTAACCTCTGAGCAGCCAGCACGTTCTTAAGCCTACCGCAACGAGTTATTTAATTTGTCCTCATAGACTACGCTTTTTGCACCATCCCTCAGCATCCGGCCACTAACAGTTACCGAACCCAGCGATAATTTTCGCGTAAGACAGCTCAAGAGTAGCGTCCACAATAAGAATACTACAGTACCGGATCAACACTATCTAAAATGCTTTCCATTACCGCGATCAGAGTTAAATGCGCAGTTTACGCTCCGTTGGGAACTTGGTGATTACCGAGCTCGTGCAGCGAGTAACGTGCTGAAGTAACGTGGTTACTGTCGTGTCGACCGCTTCCTCGCAATCTGTGTAATGGATCGCAGTGGATGTAATTTCAGTGCTATTTTATCATCACTATTTCAGGCTCCGTCCTACGTATAGCAGGACACGTAAACTGCTTCTTAGCCTTTTTATTTATGGACGGGAGCTGGAGTTACAGGCCCTGTCTCTGATCAGTCTTCTTCATAAGATTATATATTTTAGGGGAAGGAGGTTTAGCACTGAAGGTCTCATTTAGCACTTAGCACTTACGTCGGATAGTGTCTGCTCCAGAATAAAAGCTGGTTTTCAACCCCAAACATTATGGACGTTAGAAATGATCTCATTCTCGAAAACATACAACTGAAAGTAATATGACAAGGGCAGCGTAACTATAATACACTTTGGAGGAATCTATAATATTATGTATTAATTTACTGGATTTTGAGCAAAAAACTTACGAACTAATGTAAACTGCCAAGTGAGCATTCCCAGACCTTCAACTTCTATGTATTTCCGATCAAGTAAATTGCGATCCTGCTACAGCTGCGGGCTAGTTTTTGCATCCAATCATCCTGCAAGTCACGAGGTTTAACAACAGCATGGCATCGATCGTCTGTTCACGTACCTTACGCGAGCAACGACCACCCTGAGAACCAAGGTTGCTTTAATAAATACTCAGAAAGCCGCTGGATGCAGTAAATTCACAAGCATTTTTCATTTTCTAAGAAATCCGTTGGATAAAACTCTTGTAGTGCTCTCATTTCTAACTGTCTCTTGGAAACAATTAGGTGTACACAGGCTACTACTCATCTATGAAAAATGGTTAAAATAATTGTTGGAGCCTGCAAATGTGTCGCCCATTGTGAGAAAATAGTCTTTTAATTTCCTCTGATATCATACGTAAGAAAATACTCTTATCGACGCATTTTACACCCATGATCACTTATATTAGAGACAGCCGGCAAGTTGGAGAGAAAGAAAGAGAGAAAGAGAGAGAGAGAGAGAGAGCTCTACTGTCAACAAAGCGAAAAAATATGTTAGTAATTCGGCATGATGTTTGGTTGATAAGACCGAAAATATCTATTGTCAAATAGAGAGAGTAGCTGAACTTTATCAAAACTGCCGTGGAATAGCACTGTTTGTAAGTAAAATGGTTTATAGGCTATAACGGGCAGTCAAATGAACACTCAACAGATAGCTAAAAAGTAAGCAAACTGTTCATTATTTAAAAAATAATAGCCTTAACTTTTAATACCCTTATTCCACTGCGAGTCAAGATGGTCAATTCCTTCATGGAAAAATGTTTGCGGTTGCCTACCAAACCATGATCGTATACAGGCGTGGACCTCTTCGTCCGAAGCAAATCGACGACCACGAATATCTTTCTTCAAGGCACCGAAAATATGGAAATCCCGGCTCACGCGTTTCCTCGGTCTTTTTGACTACGTTGGGAAGACCTTACATACCCTCCATACAGTCCCGATCTCTCACCATACAGTTTCAATATTTTTTGTGCCCTGAAGAAAGACATTCGTGGTCGTCGGTTTGCTGCTGAAGAAGAGATGTACGCATGGATAAAATAATGGTTCCGTAGGCAACCGCAAACATTTTTCCATGCACAGACTGACCGACGTGTCTCACAGTGAGTTAAATACATTAACAGTTATGGTCATTAGTTTTGAAATAATAAATAGTTTACTTACTTTCTTCCCATCTGTCTCTTCTTCATTTGACTGTCCCTTATATAAAAGGAGGATCAGCAGCGCTCTTTTTGTCGGAATAACTGCAGCGTGAAATGTTCATCTCGTAGCCTGAGATTCTTCAGTTCGTGGTCTCGCGGTCGCGTTCTCACTTCCTAGCACGGGGTCCCGGGTTCTATTCCCGGCGGGGTCAGGTATTTTCACCTGCCTCGAGATGATTGGGTGTTTGTGTTGTCCTCATCATTTCATCCCCATACACGAAAGTGGCGAGATTGGACTGAGCAAAGGTTGGGAATTTGTATGGGCGCTGATAACCGCGCAGTTGAGCGCCCCACAAACCAAACGTCATCATCATCATCGTAGCCTGAGAGCTTTAACATGCTGTACGTCTGCATATACTTGGATACTCTGCAAATCACACTTGAGTTCCTGCCAGAGGGTTCATCGAATGATCTTCGCAATAAGTCTCTGTTATTCCAATCAGAAACAGCACGCGGAAAAAAAACGAATACCCATGTCTTTAAGTGCGAGCTCTGATTTCCCTTATTTTATTATGATGACCGTTTTTCCCTATGTAGGTAGACGACAACAAAACATGTTCGCGCTCGAAGGAGAAAGTTGGTGATTGAAATTTCTTTAGAAGATTCTGCATAACGAAAAACGCCTTTGTTTTAATGATATCCACCCGAAATCCTGTATCATGTCCGTGACACTCTCTCCTCTATTTCGGGATTATACAAAACGTGCTGCTCTTCTTTGAACTTTCACGATGTATTCCGTTAGTCCTATCTGGTGAGGATCCCAGTTCGTGGAGCAGTGCTCCAAATGAGGACTGACAGGTGTAGCTAGAGGGCGGGGGGGGGGGGGGGGGGGGGGTGGAGGCGATTGTTTGAGGGAAGAGACCAAACAGTGAGTCTCTAATGTTCTGCCGACAAACGCAATCTTTGGTTTGCCTTCTCCATGATGTTTTCTGTGTGTTCGTTCCAATTTAAGTTGTTCGTAATTGTAATTCCCAGGTGTTTAGTTGAATTTACGGTATTTAGATTTTACTGATTTATCGTTTAACAGAGTCCTTTTAGCACTCGTGAGGATGACCTCACAATTTTCATTATTTATGGTCAACTGTCACTTTCTGCGCTACGCAGATATCTTTTCTAAATCGTTCTGCAATTTGTTTCTATCTTCTGATGATTTTACTACACGATAAACGATCGCATCATCCGCAAACAATCGAAGACGGCTGCTCAGATTGTCTCCTAAATCGTTTGTATAGATAAGGAACGGCAGAGGGCCTATAATACTACCTTGTGGAACGCCACAAAATTACTTCCGTTCTGCTCGATGACTTTCCGTCCATTACTACGACCTCTCGGACAGGAAACACTTCGTGCGCGTAAAGATGTTTTCTAAATCCTTGTAGATTGTATGTCGATAGTCCGTTTTCTCCGTGGTATTTCATGATATTGGAACACAAAATAAGTTCCAAAATCCTGCTGTATGTCGGCGTTAATGATATGGGCCTGTAATTAACTCGATTACTCCTGCTACCTTTCTTGAATATTGCTGTGACCTGTGCAACTTTCCCGTCTTTGGGTACGCATCTTTCGTCTAGCGAGCGGTTGTACACACGTCAAAAAAAGGTTTTGCATCACCCCAGTTCCCAGGACTCCTAAAGATAGACGTTGACTGTGGATATTGTATCACAGACACAGTCCATTTGAGTGTTCAGAGATGTCACTAAACCCATCCAAAGATGTAAACAACCATGCATGGGCAGCGCCTATTAGACGGAGGGGGTCCGTTAGCCGATCAGTTTCAGTCATTGCACCAGCAAGGAGGTACGCGGCTCGTGTTGTCTGTAGTTCAACCATGCCTAGACGGTCAATACCGCGGTTCGATAGCGTCCGCATTGTTAATTTGTGCCAGGAAGGGCTCTCCACTAGGGAAGTATCTAGGCGTCTCGGAGTGAACCGAAGCGTTGTTGTTCGGACAAGGGGGAGAGACAGAGAGACAGGAACTATCCCAGATGTTATTCAATCTGTATATTGAGCAATCAGTAAAGGAAAAAAAGAAAAATTTGGAGGTGGAATTAAAATCCAGGGTGAAGAAATAAAAACGTTGAGGTTTGCCGACGACATTGTAATTCTGTCAGAGACAGCAAAGGACCTGGAAGAGCAGCTGAACGGAATGGACAGTGTCTTGAAAGGAGGATATAAGATGAAACATCAACAAAACCAAAATGAGGATAATGGAATGTAGTCGAATTAAATTAGATGATGCTGAGGGAATTAGATTAGGAAATGAGACACTTAAATTATTCGATGAATTTTGCTTTTTCGGGAGCAAAATAACTGATGATGGTCGAAATAGAATGGACATAAAATATATGCTGGCAATGGCAAGGAAAGCGTTTCTGAAGGAGAGAAATTTATTAACATTGAGAATTGTTTTAAGTGACAGGAAGTCGTTTCTGAAAGTATTTGTATGAAGTGTATCCATGTATTGAAGTGAAACATGGTCGATAAATAATTTAGACAAGAAGAGAAACTTTCGATATGTAGTTCTACAGAAGACTGCTGAAGATTAGATGATTAGATCACGCAATTAATGAGGAGGTACAACTTGACTAGAAGAGGGGATTGATTGGTAGGACACGTTCTGAGGCATCAAGGGATGATCAATTTAGTATTGGTGGGTAGCAAGGTGGGTAAAAATCGTAGAGGGTGGCCAAGAGATGAATTGACTAAACAGATTCAGAAGGATGTAGGTTGCAGTAGGTACTTCGAGATGAAGAAGCTTGCACAGGATAGAGTAACATGAAGAGCTGCATCAAACAAGTCTCTGGACTGAAGACCACAACAACAACAACAACAACAACAACAACAGTGTCTTTTCCTCTGATTATTTTTTAGTTAATATTCCACTTTATTGATCAGACTAGCCTTCAGTGTATTCTGTCGCCCACATATTTTAATTATAACGACTGTTCTACTACTAACTCTAATGTTCAAATGTATGATAATTCCTAAGGGACCAAACTGCTAAGGTTATCGGTCCCTAGACTTACACACTACTTAAACTAACTTATGCTAAGAACAACACACACCCATGCCCGAGGGAGGACCCGAACCTCCGGTGGAAGGGGCCGTGCAGTCCGTGACAGGACGCCTCAAACAGCGCGATCACTCCGCGCGGCACTAACTGTAATAACAGATGGTGTTGGAATTTCATTTAAAACAGCCTATAAAGCGAATTCACATTATTAATACGCTGAAATTGTTCTCCTACAATTCCTACTGCCTTTGCCATGTTGTTTATTTATAAGAAATAATAAAATAATAGTGAAATGAAACTATGTGGTCCCCTATAGCTTTTCATGTCTTAATCATCTATGATGTATATATGCTTAATGAAGCAACGAATGAAAGTTTGTATCAAGGTTGTGATTCGAACCTGCGTCTCCGCTCACTAGGCACGTGCACTAACCACTACGCCACCCAGGCACAGCGGCTTTGCACAACTGCGTGGACTATCCTAGCACGCTTCCCTCCTCAGTCCAAATACCAAGAGGGCTGAGGCGTGAATAGGAATCTGGATTGAGAAGGAATGTGTGCTAGACTAATCTGTGTAGATGTGCAAAGCCACCGAGGAATGTGTGCTAGAGTAATCTGAGCAGTTGTGCAAAGCCACTATGCCAGGGTGGCATAGTTGTTATGTAACTGTCTAGTGAGGAGGAAACCAGTGTTCGAGTAGTAGCCTTGGTACAAATTTTCATTCGTCCCATCGGTCTGCATATATACAAAATAACAGTCTCTTCTAGACAAAAAGAATGTTTATCTGCCACTTCAGTCCTGACCTGTCTGAGCTAACTCCTCCCAATATTTCCAATGGTATAAATGACAAATTGAGACGCTGAGTAGCTAACCTCACAAACCATAGGGCAAAACAAACGGCGTTGTTTGCCTGTACTTTACCACTGTTCTGCAATATGCAGATCCTACCAACAAACACAATCAGGATAGCAGACGATACTCTTCTGTTAAACCGTTAGATTGACAGATGTAAATAGCTTGTGCTCCTTCCCAGTGTATGTCGTTTTCAGCCCTTTCAAATAATCACCAACGTTCTTACAAGGCCCTCTGTCAGTTCATGGTTAGTAATTATTGTATTCTTTGTTGATGTTTAAATTATTATTACTGCTTTTATTTTGCGTTTTAGGTGTTAACTGTTTTAATTTTAGAAAGACACGGAAAATCAAGTTCCTTTTATGTAAAAGTCTTCATCAGATTCATCGCTTTACAAATTTTAAAATAATTTGTAAATATTTTACCTTTTAATTTATTGTTTTTGTTCTCGTATGTACAGAAACCCTTTGGCTGAAGAGCAGGTTGATTTTATTGCTCTGAGGTGACAAGGCGTCAGCAGAGTGCCTCCTAAATACTGTTTGATATCAATGTAAGTATATATTTTCTCTACAAAGCAACTGTCGATCTTTTAAGATGTTTTTTACACTTCTCAACAGTTCAATACGTGAAATTTTAAACTTTCTCAAGTACACCCGTCATGAATTTTTGTGTGGCCGTTAATAAACTGCAGCTTTTCTCATTCCGCAATTCTGATTATGTAGTCCGCCTTTTTTATAACACGGTTTGTATCTCATAATCTTACTTACTCCGTAGGGTACTGAGGTAGGGGACGTGACGTTGTGTTGCCTGAAGGTCACAGAAACGAGTTTCGAAATACTGTCTGTCTGTTTACAAGCAATGAACAGCAGTATAAGTACGTTATCTGCTGTCTTTTTTTCAGACAGGTGAGATGGCAACCAGTGTCAGGAAGACATGGAGCTAAGATACAAAAAATACCGTGTGTTTCAAAATTGGTATCGCAATTTTAAGGCCTGGCATTTTGCATTTATTAAATTCAACTTACAGTTTTAAATAATACCTGTGCATATGTGTATGCATTGTTTCCTAAGCACTTTTAAAAGCTTTTTTGCCAGATGGTCGCCGCGGCTTCTGACATTAAATCTCAACCGAATTCGCATGACAGCCACCGAACCGTGTATGGCGCCTTTTCATAAAACAAAACTGATTTTTAGCTTGGGTATGAGACCCGTACGAGAATCGGAGCAACAATCGAAACTGATTGTTTTTGGGTCAAATCATGGCTGCAAGATTATGGGCCTTTCTTTTTCGGTGCAGCAACTGGAAACGGTATTTCTCATCTTGATGCGCTAGAGCGATGACTCTTTCCTCAATTGGAAATAGCAGAACCACAGAATTTTACTTGGAAGCAAGATGGTGTGTCACCTTACTGATATAACTTGGTACGCGGCTGGTTAAACGACGTTGTAACCGACGGCTGGTTTGGGCTCAAGAGGCCGAATGACAGAGCTTGTTTCGCAAGACCTCCATGTTCACCCGATTCGACGCCACGTGATTTTACTTTTCGGGGTCGTAGAGGATTTTATGTGTATGTGTCTCCGTTACCAGCTGACTTTTTTTTGTGTCGTGAGTCTTCTGACTGGTTTGATGCGGACCACCACGAGTGCCTCTCCTGTGCCAAACCTCTTCACCTGAGACTAGCACTTATAATTTATGTCTAGAATTATTTACTGGTTGCATTCCAGTCTCTGCCTTCCTCTACAGTTTTCACTCTCCACAGTTCCTTCTAGTACCATGGAAGTTATTTCCTGATGTCTTAATAGACGTCCTGTTATCCTCTCCCTTGTTCTTATCAATGTTTTCCACATATTCCTTTCCTCGCCGATTCTCCGGAGAACTTCCTCATTCCTTACCTCATCAGCCCAAACAATTTTCAACGTTCCTCCGTAACACCACATCTCAGATGTTTCGATTCTTTTCTGCTCCATTTTTCCTACAGTCCATGTTTCACTAGCATTCGTTGCTGCGCTTCGGACATACATTCTCAGGAATTTCTTCCTCAAACTAAGAATTATGTTCAATGCTAGCAGACTTCTCCTGACCAGATATGCCCGTTTTGCTGGTGCTAGTGTGCTTTTGATGTGCTCCGTTTGTCACGTGCTATTTTGCTGCCTAAGCAGAACTCCTTAACTTCATCTACTTCGTAATCACCATTTGTGGTGTTAAGCTTCTCGCTGTTCTCATTTCTGCTGCTACTTCTCATTATTTTCGTCTTTCTTCAATTTTCTCTCAATCCATATTCTATACTCATTAGATTGTTCGTTCCACTCAACATCTCCTGAAATTCTTCTTCAGTTTCACTGAAGATAGCAATTTCATAAGCCAATCTTGCCACTGACATCCTTTCAACTTGAGTTTTCATTACACTTTTCAATCTTTCTTCTACTTCCGTCATTGCTTCTTTGATGTATACATTGAACAGGAGCGGCGAAAGACTACACCCCTGTCTTAAACCCTTCTTAATCGGAACACTTCGTTCTTGGTGCTTTGTTGCCACTTCCCATAATGACTTTACAAACGCTGATGGAATGTTATTTAGCCACTCTGCCTCATTTGATTTTCCGTCTTTCAAACTCTCTCAAAACCTGATTCTAATACTGGATCCCCTATCTCCTCAAAATCGACTCCTGTTTCTTCTGCTATCGTTTTTATTACTTCCTGTTTATTTTATTCCTAAGAGACTTGTATTTCTGTATTCCTGAATCTCCCTGAACGTTTTTGTACTTCCTTCTTTCATCGACCAACTGAAGTATTTCTTTTGTTACCCAAGGTTTCTCGCAGTTACCTTCTTCGTACCTACGTTTTTCTTTCCAACTTCTGTGATTGCTCTTTTTTCTACTGTACTGCCTACTGACCTATTCCTTTTTACAGTATCTATAGCCTTAGAGAACTCCAGGCGTATCTCGTCATTCCTTGGTACTACTTCTCCTCTTCTTCTGATTCTTGAACAGAGTATTCTCAATTATTAGCTGAAATGTATTGCACAACTCAGTCTTTCTCCTTTCTCATTCGTAGTATCGAGCCCATATTCTCCCGTATCTCTTTCTTCTTGTTTCGTTGATGTACACATTCGTCTCGTACAACCGCATTCCAATCCCACAAGACTGTTAGATTTCCATCTTCCTTTACGTACTGAATCATCCGTTCAGATTCCTCATATACTTTCTCTGTCTTTTCATCTTCGTCTTGCGACGTCGGCATGTATACCTGAACTATCGTTGTCGGTGTTGGTTGGCTGTCGATTCTGAAGAAACCAATCCTTTCACTGACCTGTTCACAGTAACTTAATCTCTGTCCTACCTTTTTAGTCACAACGAATCGTACTCCCATTATACAATTTTCTGCTGCTGTTGATATTACTCTGTTCTCTTCCGACCAGAAATCCTAGTCTTCTTTCCATTTCGCTTCGCTGACCCCAACGACGTCTAAGTCTAAGCATTTCCCTTTTCAGATCCTGTAGCTTCCCTACCACTTTCAAACTTCTGACATTCGACGCCCCGAATTATAGAAATTCAATGGACAAAACAGGCATATGTCCCGTGGATACACGTTATGTGTCTTTAATGCCATGGTTTTCACTACCTTCTGCATTCTCACGTCGTTGATCGTTGCTGATTCTTCCACCTTTACGGACAGTTTTCCACCCAAAGGGCAAGTAAATGCCCTGAACATCTGACCGCTCGTCCGCCATCTTTGACAAGGCTGTTGGCAGACTCAAGGTGACTTCTTCTTCTTGTTGTGGTCTTCAGTCTCGAGACTGGTTTGATGCAGCTCTCCATGTTATTCCATCCTGTACAAGCTTCTTCATCTCCGAGTAAGTACTGCAACCCATATCCTTCTGAAACTGTTTAGTGTAATCATGCCATGATCTCCCTCTACGATTTTAATCCTCCGTGCTTCCCTGCAGTACTAAACTGATGATCCCTTGACGTCTCAGAACGTGTCCTACCAACCGATCCCTTCTTCTAGTCAAGTTGTGCCACAAATTCCTCTTCTCCCCAATTCTATTCAGTACCTCCTCTACCCATCTAATCTTCAGCATTCTTCTGTAGCGCCTCATTTCGAAAACTTCTAGTCTCTTCTTGTCCAAACTATTTATCGACCATGTTTCACATCCATACATGGCTGCATTCCATACAAATACTTTTAGAAAGGACTTCCTAACACTTAAATCTATACTCGATGTTAACAAATTTCACTTCTTCAGCAACACTTACCTTGCCATTACGTCTACATTTTATATCCTCTCTGCTTCGACCATCATCAGTTATTTTGCTTCTGAAATAGCAAAACTCATCAACTACTTTAAGTGTCTCATTTCCTAATCTAATTCCCTCAGCATCTTCTGATTTAATTCGACTACATTCCATTATCCTCGTTTGGCTTTTGTTGATGTTCATCATATATCCTCCTTTCAAGACACTGTCCATTGCATTTAACTGCTCTTCGAGGTCCTTTGCTATCTCTGACAGAATTACAATGTCTTCGGCGAACCTCAACGTTTTTATTTATTCTTCATGGATTTTAATTCCTACTCCAAATTTCTCTTTTGTTTCCTTTACTGCTTGCTCAATATATAGATTGAATAAATCGGAGATAGGCTACAACCACGTCTCACTCCCTTCTCAACCAGTGCTTCCCTTCCGCGCCCCTCGGCTCTTATAATCGCCATCTGGTTTCGGTATAAATTGTAAATAGCCTTTTGCTCGCTGTATTTTACCGCTAACACCTTCAAAATTTGAATAAGAATATTCCAGTCAACATTCTCAAAAGCTTTCTCTAAGTCTGTTAGAAACATAGGTTTGCTTTTCCTTCATCTACCTCCTGACGTGCGTCGTACTGTCAGTATTGCCTCGCGGGTTCCAACATTTCTACGGAATCCAAACAGATCTTCACCGAGTTCGGCTTGTACCAAGTTTTTCCATTCGTCTGTAAAGAATACGTGTTAGTATTTTGCAGCAGTGACTTATTAAACTGCTATTTCGGTAATTTTCACACCTAGCAACATCTGCTTTCTTTGGGGATTGGAATTATTACATTCTTCTTGAAGTCTGAGAGTATTTCACCTGTCTCACCAGATGGTAGAGTTTTGTCTGGTCTGGCTCTCCCAACGCTATTAGTAGTTTTAATGGAATGTTGTCTACTCCCGGGGCCTTGTTTCGGCTCAGGTCTTTCAGTGCTCTGTCAAACTCTTCACGCAGTATCTTATCTCCCGGTCCATCTTCATCTACGTCCTCTTCAATTTCCATAATATTGCCCTCATGTACATCGTCCTTGTATAGACCCTCTATGTACTCCTTCCACCTCTCTGCCTTCTCTTCTTTGCTTAGAACTGGTTTTCCATCCGAGCTCTTGGTATTCATACAAGTGGTTCTCTTTTCTCCAAAGGTCTCTTTTAATTTTCCTGTTGGCAGTATCTATCTTACCCCCAGTGATGTATGCCTCTACATCGTTATATCTATCCTATAGCCATTTCTGCTTAGCTATTTTGCGATTCCTGTCGATCTTATTTTTGAGACGTTTGTATTCCTTTTTGCCTGCTTCATTTACCGCATTTTTATATTTTCTCCTTTCATCAATTAAATTCAATATCTCTTCCGTTACCCAAAGATTTTTACTAGCCCTCGTTTTTTTACCTACTTGATCCTCTGCTGCCTTCACTATTTCGTCTCTCAAAGCTACCCATTTATCTTCTACTGTATTTCTTTGCCCGGTTCTTGTCAATCGTTTCTTAATGCTCTCCCTGAAACTCTTCACAATCTCTGGTTTTTCAGTTTATCCACGTCCCATCTCCTTAAATTACCACCACTTTGTAGTTTATTCAGTATTAATCTATAGTTCATAACCAATAGATTGTGGTCAGAGTCCACATTTGCCTCTGAAAATGTCTTACAATGTAAAACTTGGTTCCTTAATCTCTGTCTTACCATTGTATACTCTATCTGAAGCCGTCCAGTGTCTCCAGGCCTCTTCCACGTATACAACCTTCTTTCATGTTTCTTGAACCAAGTGTTAGCTATGATTAACTTATGCTCTGTGCAACACTCTACCAGGCGGCTTCCGATTTCATTCCTTACCCCCATTCCATATTCAGCTACTACTTTTCCTTCTATTCCTTTTTCTACTATTGAATTCCAGTCCCAAATGTCTATTAAATTTTTGTTTCGCTTCACTATCTGAATAATTTCTTTTATCTCATCGTACATTTCTTCAGTCTCTTCGTCATATTAGGAGCTAGTTGTCATATAAACTTGTATTAATGTGGTAGGAGTGGGGTTCGTGTCTATCTTGACTACAGTCATGCGTTCACTGAGCTGTTCGTAGAAGCTTACCCGCGCTCCTATGTTTTTATTCATGATTAAAGCTTCTCCTGCATTAACCCTATTTGATTTTGTGTTTATAACGCTGTATTCACCTGACCAGAAGTCTTGTTCCTCCTGCCACCGAAATTCACTAATTCCCACTATAGCTGCAGGAGTTTCATTTTTAATAACAATAAAATTTCCCACTATATCTAGCTTTAACCTATCCATTTCCGTTTTTAAGTTTTCTGACCTACCTCCCCGATTAAGGGATCTGATATTCCTCGCTCCGATCCGTAGAACGGCAGTTTTGTTCCTCCTGATAATGACGTCCTCCTGAGTAGTCCCCTTTCGGAGATTCGAATGGGGGACTATTTTATCTTCGGAATATTTTCCCCCAGAGGACGCCATCATCATTTAACCATACAGTGAATCTTTATGGCCTCGGGCTGTAGTTTCCCCTTGCTGTCAGCCGTTCGCAGTACCAGCATAGCAAGGCGTTTTTGTTTAATATTACAAGGCCAGATCAGTCTATCATCCCGACTGTTGCCCCAGCAACTACTGAAAAGGCTGCTGCCGCTCTTGAGGAACCACACGTTTGTCTGGCCTCTCAACAGATACCCTTCCGTTTTGGTTGCTCCTACGGTACGGCTATCTGTATCGCTGAGCCACGCAAGCCTCCCCACCATTGGCAAGGTCCATTGTTCATCGGAGGAGGGGTGACTTATGATGGTAGTAGTAATCGGCCGCCATTGCTGATGATTTTTGTCTTAAGAATTTAAGCGGTGATGGGTTCGAATCCGGGAACGAGGACGTTTTGATTACTGATAAAGACGCTACCCACAGACCACGTTGTTTCTACTGGAATCAAACATAGGCTTTAATTCGAGGAAGAAATTTCTCTGGATGTACGTTCGGAGCAGAGACTTGTATGGCAGTGTATCACAGATACTGAGAAAATCGGAACGGAAGAGAATTTATGAGATATGATGCTGCAGAAGAATCGTGAGATTTAGGTCTAGTGATAAAGTAAAGAATGTGGAGGCAGAATCAGCGAAGATGGGAACATATGGAAACACTGTCAAGGAGAAGGGTCAGGATGATAGGACATGCGTTACGACGTCAGGGAATAACTTCCGTGGTACTAGTGGGATATTTAGAGGGTAAAAACTGCAGGGGGAGACAGAGATTTAACTGCTACTCTGAGATGAGGAGGAGAGATGAAGAGGAATTCGTGGCGTATTATATCTAAGTGCCTCAGCTGCCATCTGATTTACCCCACTTAAGAAACAGAACTGAAGCAGTTGTTACAACAATTATCCCAGACACACTGATCAGAGCTTGAGAAGAACTCCCTATCTGCACGATGTATGCCGTGTGACGAACGCTGCTCACACTGAGCACTTATAAGAAAGCTGCGTGAGCTGCCCTTTAATTTGGTGTATTATTTAAAACTGTAAGTTGCATGTAATGAATGCTAGAAAGCTTTAAAGCCCCGATATTCATTTTGAAACACTCGAAACATTTTTACGTGGCAAATACATGCCACCCGAAATGCTGGGATGGAACTGTCGTTTCAGGCTGGACAATGCGAAGTTCTCTAATCGACTTAAAGGCTGACATACTTACATTCGCAGCTGACGACGCTGCTCCGTGTTCGGATAACCCCTCAGATACCCCTGACACTGAAACCAGCGTCTGTATTCATGCGATGACTGTGTTTCGGCTGCTGTGCTTTAAGGACCGTGTCGGCGATAGGATCAATAACAACTCTGGTTACGACATGAAGCTTTTAAGGTCTAAATGTGTAACACCAGGTCACGACTGTTATGATGACATCAGCAGCCAGGCGGATAAAAAAGCTATCTAGCCACTCTGGGCGAACATTTATGTGCGATGAGCACCGAAATATTCTTTTTGTAGTTTGTACGAGGGCAGTTCAATAAGTAATGCAACACATTTTTTTTCTCGGCCAATTATGGTTGAAAAAACCGGAAATTTCTTGTGGAATATTTTCAAACATTCCCGCTTCGTCTCGTATAGTTTCATTGGCTTCCGACAGGTGGCAGCGCTGTACGGAGCTGTTAAAATGGCGTCTGTAACGGATGTGCGTTGCAAACAACGGGCAGTGATCGAGTTTCTTTTGGCGGAAAGCCAGGGCATCTCAGATATTCATAGGCGTTTGCAGAATGTCTACGGTGATCTGGCAGTGGACAAAAGCACGGTGAGTCGTTGGGCAAAGCGTGTGTCATCATCGCCGCAAGGTCAAGCAAGACTGTCTGATCTCCCGCGTGCGGGCCGGCCGTGCACAGCTGCGGCTCCTGCAATGGCGGAGCGTGCGAACACACTCGTTCGAGATGATCGACGGATCACCATCAAACAACTCAGTGCTCAACTTGACATCTCTGTTGGTAGTGCTGTCACAATTGTTCACCAGTTGGGATATTCAAAGGTTTGTTCGCGCTGGGTCCCTCGTTGTCTAACCGAACGCCATAAAGAGCAAAGGAGAACCATCTGTGCGGAATTGCTTGCTCGTCATGTGGCTGAGGGTGACAATTTCTTGTCAAAGATTGTTACAGGCGATGAAACATGGTTCATCACTTCGAACCTGAAACAAAACGGCAATCAATGGAGTGGCGCCACACCCACTCCCCTACCAAGAAAAAGTTTAAAGCCATACCCTCAGCCGGTAAAGTCATGGTTACATTCTTCTGGGACGCTGAAGGGGCTATTCTGTTCGATGTCCTTCCCCATGGTCAAGCGATCAACTCTGAAGTGTATTGTGCTACTCTTCAGAAATTGAAGAAACGACTTCAGCGTGTTCGTAGGCACAAAAATCTGAACGAACTTCTCCTTCTTCATGACAACGCAAGACCTCACACAAGTCTTCGCACCCGAGAGGAGCTCACAAAACTTCAGTGGACTATTCTTCCTCATGCACCCTACAGCCCCGATCTCGCACCGTCGGATTCCCATATGTTTGGCCCAATGAAGGACGCAATCCGTGGGAGGCACTACGCGGATGATGAAGAAGTTATTGATGCAGTACGACGTTGGCTCCGACATCGACCAGTGAAATGGTACCGTGCAGGCATACAGGCCCTTATTTCAAGGTGGCGTAAGGCCGTAGCATTGAATGGAGATTACGTTGAAAAATAGTGTTGTGTAGCTAAAAGATTGGGGAATAACCTGGTGTATTTCAATGCTGAATAAAACAACCCCTGTTTCAGAAAAAAAATGTGTTGCATTACTTATTCAACTTCCCTCGTATATCAGCTTGTTAGCTCGTTTCCTTTGGGTGCATTTCCTCAGATACGACTCGTATTTTATTTTCGTGTACTACTTTGCGGAACAGTCACATCAGATAGGAGTGTCAAAGTGTTTAAAATCTGCAGGATTTATTTTCCTCATTCGAGTTAAGAAGTCAAGAGAACTTCAGAAATACAGTATGAGGCAGAGCAAGATGCTTATTTGAATCTGGCATCCTGAACCGAAGTTTGCTCCAAGGAGGTTGGGGACAGCCACATTCGAGAGGGCGGTTCGTAAAGATGTAGCTCCGTTTGGTTTAGTTAGCATCATGGAATGGACGAAGGTGGGGCACGCGTTTGTTGTCGAGGTGTACTTCTCTAACGGTCGCTCAATCATCGCCACCAACGTGCGTACCGGACCCATTTCATTATTGATCCCCGTGGATGTGTTCCTAACCGGCAGTCAATTGTTTCACGGCTAAACAACTTCAGGAAATCTGATGATGTGAAGAAAAAAACATCGGCCTGAACTAATAGCAAGGCCACCACACGACACTGACATGCCCGCAAACGTGAAACTGCTGTTGGGTTGTCTGCTCTTTCAGTGAAGAACTAAAATTTCATCCCTACAAAAGGGCTCTGCAGGAACTTCATTCACGCGATTTTGTTGCTCGAGAAAATGCTTGGGATGCGTTTCTTGGCATGCCTCCCCACACTTTTGTTTGCTTCAGTGATGAGTATCACTTTCATCTTCAAGGATCTGTAAATAAGCAGAACACGGGGCACTGGAGCCCTGATACCCCGCCAACTTCACCAGTGTCCCCTACATTCACAACTATTGCGAGCTGGAATAACTGCTCCATAGTTTTTTGAAGAAAACCAAAGGGCATTTTCGGTGATTTCTGACCTATACACATGATTCAGTATATTTTTCTCCCATCGCTCGTAGCGATGGATGTGAGAGAGGTATGGTTCCAGCAGGACGGTGCCAACGCATACACAACGCGTGTATCAAAGCCTGGTTTGCGGCAACACTTTCCAGACACCTCTTTGCTTTGATAGGCGATCTGCTCTGGCCAGCATATTCCCCTGATTTAACACCCTGCGACTGTTTTTCATTGGTCTATCTAAAATCATTTACTGCGATCGTCGTAGGAGCCTGGTTCAGATGAAGAACAATGTCCGTCAAGTCGTTGCCAACATACGTATCGATAGGCTGTAAAGAGATGAACGAATCTTCAGAGCTCGGATAACGCAGTATACTGAGAATAATAAACGCCATCTGCCTAATACCATCTTTAAAATTGCGGAAGCATAAAAATTAAATGTTGTACTTGATGTTGTTCAAAGAATTAAATATGTATCTTCATTACTTTTTTAAGCTGAATCTCTAATTAAACAAGTTGCTCTGCCTCACCTTGTATATTAAATAGGAAAAACTTACCCGATATTCTATAAAATGTTGTTTATTGATCACGAATAAGCTTTCGACTTCTTAGGTCATAGTCAGATGACAACTGAATGTTGCAACCACAGATAAAATGACGTACGACTTTCATAGATGGTACTAAAGGAGCCCGTACAGGAGCGACGGATCGCAGCGATCCGTCGCTTGGTCAACCGCTCGCTTCGTAGATCGCCCATATGTGGGCAGATGGCAGCCATCGGTCGCTGATCGCGTGTAAATCAATCACAAATAATCTGATCGATCTCATGTGATTCGTGCACGCAATGTGGATGCCTCGCTGGTTAGCAGTAGTGTGCAGCAATACAACTACGACTTGTTTCTCTACGCATTAAGCCTGGCTGTGCAGCTTTGTTTCGTTTCGCTTTGCCCAAGTTGACTTCCTTTACGTTAGAATTAAATGCTGTTCAGGGACCACAAAGTGCTCTGTGAAGTGAACTGCAGGCCGGATTTGCCGCTTATACTGAGAATTACAGTTACTTTGATTGTTCCAGTGTTCAGATTATAACGCGATAATATGTTTGTGTTGATGACGATATTCCGCATTAGCTGTTATACACTGAAGAGCCAAAGAAACTGGTGCAACTGCCTAACATTGTGTAGGATCCCCGCGAGCACTCAGAAGTGCCGCAAGACGATGTGCCATGCACTCGACTAATGTATGAAATAGTGCTGGAGGGAATTGACACCATGAGTCCTCCATGAATCCGTGAGAGTACCACGGAGTGGAGACCCCTTCTGAAGAGCACGTTGCAAGGCATCCCACATATGCTCAATAATGTTCATGTCTGGGAAGTCTGGTAGCCAGTGGAAGTGTTTAAACTCAGAAGAGTGTTCCTGGAGCCACTCTGTACCAATTCTGGACGTGTGGAGTGTCACATTGCCCTGTTGGAATTGCCCAAGTCCGTCGGAATGCGCACTGGTCACGAATGGATCCAGGTGATCAGACAGGATGCTTACGTACGTGTCACCTGCCAGAGTCGTATCTAGGCGTATCAGGCGTCCCATATTACTCCAACTGCACGCGCCCCACACCATTACAGAGCCTCCATCAGCTTGAAGAGGCCGCTGCTGCCATGCAGGGTCCATGAATTCATGAGGTTGTCTCCATACCCGTACTCGTCCATCCGCTCGATACAGTTTGGAAAGAGACTCGTCCGACCAGGCAACATGTTTCCAGTCATCACCAGTCCAGTGTCGGTGTTGATGGGCCCAGTCGAGGCGTAAATCTTTTTGTCGTCCAGTCATCAAGGGTACATGAGTGGGCCTTCGGCACCGAAAGCCCATATCGATGATGAATCGTTGAATGGTTCGTACGCAGATACAGCATTGAAATTTGCAGCAATTTGAGGAAGAGTTGCACTTCTGTGACGTTGAACGATTCTCTTCAGTCGTCGTTGGTCACGTTTTTGCAGGATCTTTTTCCGGCCTTAGCGATGTCGGAGATTTGATGTTTTACCGGATTCCTGACATTCACGGTACACTCGTGAAATGGTCTTACGGGAAAATCTCCACTTTATCGGTGCCTCAGAGATGCTGTGTCCCATCGTTCGTGCGCCGACTATAACACAACGTTCAACTCACTTAAGTCTTGATAACCTGTCATTGTAGCTTCAGTAAGCGATCCAACAACTGATCCAGACACTTGTGTTGTATAGGCGTTGGCCACCGCAGCGCCGTATTCTGCCTGTTTACGTACCTCTCTATTTGAGTAGGCATGCCTATACCAATTTCTCTGGAGCTTCTGTGTAATTTAAATGTTCAATGCAAATCTATTAGACAGCTGTACTCGAGTCCCATGTCGTTCCTGACGCCTGAAAGGTAGTTGCACAACTCGCCGAAAGATAAGTTTTCCATATTATTTCTTCAGTACAGTTTAAGCGTGTTTTAGTGCTTTGTTTACTGTAAGAATAACGTCATGTGTCACAAATGTGGATGTTGCCATAGGAATATTGGTATGGAGAAACATGTCAGGACTGTGGGCTGGTAGTTCTGAGACTTGAGACTTAGGGAAAGCAGGAAATGTGTAGACGGGAACTAATCAGTTACCGTTTGTTGCATAGAAAAAACGTACACTTTATTTAAAAAAAACTCTCAATAATCATTTTTAAAAGGTTTTACTACACTGGCGGCTGAAAGCCTTATTAGAAGAATTGCAAGTTGTTGTTGGCTGAAGGCGACAAGCAATGTTACACACAATCAACGGCTGAAGGCCTGATTAAGAAGGGATTCAAAATTATTGGGGGCTGACGGCCACAAGCAATTTTAAGAATAGTCAATGGCTGAAGGCCTGAATTACAAGGAAGGAAGGCAGTTGCATGTTAAAATTCTAAAACCTTTTTAAAACAATCTTAAGGAACTGTAACGGACTATAGTGACGGCTGCAGGCCTTATTAGGAGAAAACTGAAAATAATTTCTGGGCTGAAGGCCACAAGCAATTAACGGCTGAAGGCCGGAATTACAAGTGGGGAAGGCAATAAAATGTTAAAACATTGGGGTAAATTTCAAACAGTTATGACAACTTGTTCAAATAAGACGGAGTGATCGACAGACAGTGCTCCCTGGATCGACCTGAGGAAGGAGACTACAGCTGTGTAAGCGGTGAGACAGGCAGCCAAGAGTTGTACTCGCGTAACAGCATGGCAACCCAAACAAGGGGTAGCTTCAGCGCCGATCGATCGACTGACGAATCCGCCTAACTTCCGATCACCGGTACAATGATGGAATATTTTCAGGCAAGGGCGAAGAGATAGCACCATGTCTTCAGAAACACGCCCAAGGCCGAAGGAAACAATGACAGACTCCACTCGTTGCGGTTGGTCTCACCGACCCTGGGAGCAGCAACACGCAAACAACGGCGAGATCTCAAACAGTGGAGGTTTCAGTACTGGACACAGTTCACTCAACTTCATACGTCCTGGGTTCGGTCGTCCGACAGTGCCTGCACGCCGACAGCGGTTCCTGCCTGCCCTCTCGCTGCAGCCCTCCTCGCTGCTCCGTCCGAAGCCGAACTACGACATCCGAACGCAGGTTCAAATTGGTTCAAATGGCTCGGAGCACTATGGGACTCAACTGCTGAGGTCATTAGTCCCCTAGAACTTAGAACTAGTTAAACCTAACTAACCTAAGGACATCACAAACATCCATGTCCGAGGCAGGATTCGAACCTGCGACCGTAGCGGTCTTGCGGTTCCAGACTGCAGCGCCTTTAACCGCACGGCCACTTCGGCCGGCTCCGAACGCAGGCAGCATGTAAATAACTGGACATTAAAACTCACAAGATACACACGGATCCGCGAAGACAATTCCACAATATCTCAAACAATACTAAATCCAGTCACTGTGAAACAACATCAGTCAGGACAAACACAGAGAAGCGAGAAGTGGTCGGAAAACCAAATGCACGTCGTCCGCTGCGACGACCGACCGTACGACCAACCAACGGACGTCCCCACTCAAGTCAGGCACGGAAAAGATCCCAGTATAAATCGTCGACTGAGAACTTATTGCCATGAGGGCACATCGCCTGGCGGACACACACACACGCAGGTGAGAGTTGCACTACTCGAATATCACAGTCCATTCAACTAAAACTCGCTGAATCCGGTCCTTGGCGTGGTCGTGCACTTTCGCTACCACATCCTTTCGTCGGACAGTCCATGTGTGTCGCCAGCGGTCGGGCGAGTACTGGCTGTTCCGACCTCACTGCTGCTCCCTCCCAACTCAAGTCACTCGACACACGACGACCCAGAAAAAACTAGAGGCCGCTCCAAAGATCGTACCACAGTACGCGCTATCGATAAGCGCTGCTGCTGTTACTCACGGACAGACAAGGCGAGCAAACGTAGTGGCGCCAGTGAACACACTATGAAAACGAGACGCCGCTATCGCTATTACAGGATGCCAAGCTATGAACGACATGAACGCGAGCCGCACACGGCTCAATTTCAGTGGGGAGAATGCATCGACTGAAACTAAAAGAGTGTCGTGTGAGGCTCTTCCATGAATTGTACATTATGTACTCGAAACAAGAAAAACGTGGAAAAGGAAAAAACAAAAAAGGTTTGAGACCTCCAGGCAGCATTAGAAACTCCGTATTTTGAATGAGATAGGTTGAAGAGGGGAAGAGACAATGGAAGCTGGGAGTAGATTATGAATAATAGGCAAAATTAGAAAACCTCACAAATCGCATTTTAGATTCCTGTTAGCAATCAATTTGACTTATTACTTGAAGCAGGAGAAAACTCTCAACCAATTTTTGAGCTTAATAGGGTGCAGCAGACTCTTAGGGACGATTTTAAGGCTAGGTCTGTCGAAACGTCGCATGGCAAGAAACGAGTCTTGCTACTAGACAGCAGTAACAGGAGAGGTGTAGGCCAATTACTACAGGGAAAGCTAAGCGCATACTACCGGATCACAGGCGTCGTGAAACCTAGCGCCAAGCTTAGCCACGTGACAGAGAACACAGGGGCATGGCGTAGAGATTTTTGTGGCATGGATGAGGTACTTATTATAGGAAGAGCAGGAAACATCCTGGCTAACAAAGTAGTTGAGATTATTGCATGCCTAGAAGATTTGGAAAGTTCTGAAAGGACAGATGTTCTCTGCCTCTCTGAACACCATACAACCACAGGGATGGACAAGTTAAATCTCATAGATTATAGACTTATATCACTTTGGCGTAGAGTTAACATGGGAAAAGGAGGTGTAACAACATACTTAAAAGTTGGACACAACGTGAAAAATAATTAAACAAATAGTGTTCGTGTTGATTGGAACCTATAAGCATGTACTTGTGAGTTGTTACTGCAGAATATTTCTCTGACAAATGTAACAGTCTCCAGATCCTGTCTAGAAAACTTCCAGCTTTTTATGAGAAATCTAGATACATTATTGAATTACTTTTCAGACAAGAAGAAACAGTTATTTGTGGAAATTTCTATGAAGATTTCTTAAAAGATACAGACAGGAAAAATGAGCTTTAATCATTGTTTGGGTGTTTTAATCTAATTTTATGACTCAATTTTCCAACATGTGAGCGGCAAAACAGTAGGACACTGATTGATAACAATTTCATAGACAGTGCTCAGGCTAAAACAAATTCTGTGTGCCAAGTTTCCATAGACTACCTTGTCATGAAGCACAATTCAAGGAAATAAACAGTACGGCATCTCACAAGGGGTTCACACAAAGCCGTGAGCCTTATTACTGAGAATAACACTCAATGTTTTAGGAGTAAGAGGCTTGTTGTGGACTGGGGTATATGTGGAGAGAGATGCTGATGTCAAATTCTGTTTGTGGCAATATTTGAGAGTTGCTTTCCTAAAAATTAACCAAAAGTAAGCTGTGGATAACTAATGGAATTAAAGTCTCATGTAAGAGGGAAGGGAAGTATATGTAAAGGCCTGAGAAAGTCAGGATCTGACATTACTTGTATACTACAAAAAATACTGTAGTATTTTAAGGGAAGGCATTGAAATGTCCAGAAGTACGCATGTACTGATAGAAATAAATAGTGCAGATAATAAGATTAAAACCTAATCGGACATCCTCAAATGGGACAGGGCAGGCAGCCAGGTTACAAGACTCCATAACAATTAAACTAAGTGACAATATTACGACCGATAATTCACAAGTTGCACATACTTTAACAATCACTTTCTAAACATAGCAGTAAATATAAGATTAAACCGTTCCATTGAAGAAGCAATAGAGGATATTAAAAACATCATTGCACAAAGCAACTGGAAGTAGCACCAATATCTTTCACTGAAATTAATACAATTAAATAAATTCTAAAAAACAAAAGCCCTTTTGGGGTTGATGAAATTTCAGACAGAAATCTGAAAACTTGTTTCAGCTTAATAAGAATAGTGATAAATGCAATGCATCACTAGCACAGGGAATTTTTGCAGACAGATTAAATATACATTTGTTGAACCACTTCATAAGAAAGATGACAAGCAGACTTAAATATTTATCATCCAGTTTCCTTACTGACGTCTTTTTCCAAAATATTCGAAAAAGTAACGTATTTAAGAGTAGTCGCAGACTTAAGTGGAAACAATTTACTTAACACATCATAGTTTGGATTCCAGAAAGGTTGCTTGACTTGCGATGCTATTTATATACTCACTCGTCAAATATCACAAGCTTTAATTAATAATATATCCCAGTTGATGTTTTTTGTGATCCCTCCAAGGTCTTCGATCATGTAGATCATAATTCTCTCTTAGAAAAATTCAAGTTTTATCTGATTGATGGCGTTACAAATATCTAGTTTGAATCATACTTGACAAACAGAATGCAAAAGGTTGAGCTGAGTAATTCAGAGAGTGTCGGAAACGTAGAACATCTTAGAGATGGGTAAAAATCACAAAAGGAGTCCCACAGGGTTCAATTCTGCGTCCACTCCCATTCCTTTTATGTATGAATGACCTTTCATTTAATATTCAGAAGCAAAATTGTTACATTTTGCACACGATACTAGTGTTATAATAAATTGTATTAGAGGGGAAGCAACAGAAGTGTTAGTAAATGATATTTTCCAAAGAATTATTAAGTGGCGCCCAGAAAAAGGACTTTTCCTAAAATTTGAAAAAAACGCACTACATTCGGTTCTGTACTACAAACAGAGTTATACCAACATTTAATGTAGCACATGAGCAGAAGTCGGTAAGTAGGGCAGAATACTCCAAATTTTTGCGTGCACAAATGATTAAAACTTGAACTGGCAGAGACAATCTATACCCGGCAAGTTGAAGTTACCATCTATTACAACGGCATGATCAGGAAAATTGCTAGTGATATTCTGCAAGTTCTGTCTGAAGTGCTCTACAACTACAGATTCTGACTCAGTTGGTCTATAAAAGCAGCCGATCACAATTTTTGACCGTTCTTTGAAGCTCAATTTCACCCAGATTAATTCACATTCGGAATCCGTGATAACGTCGCTAGATTTTATAAAGTTTTTTACTGCAATGAACACCCCGCCACCATTGGCGATTAACCTATCCTTACGATAAACATTCCACTCTGAACATAGGATTTCTTGTCACTGACGTTTGGTTTCAACCAGCTTTCTGTTCCCAATACTATCTATGCACTATAACCTTCAGTAAACGATACTGAATCTGGAACCTTTCCTTGTTTGCTCAGTCTAATGAGTGGAGAATGTGGACTGAAAATAAATCGAAGAAAGACGAAAGTAATGAGAAGTAGCAGAAATGAGAACAAAGAGAAACTTAACGTCAGGAATCATGGTTACGAAGTAGATGAAATTTTGGAATTCTACTGCCTAGGTAGCAAAATAACCAATGAAGGACGGAGCGAGGAGGATATCTTGGATAAGAGAAGTCTACTAGTATCAAACATAGGCCTTAATCTGAGGAAGCAACTTCTGAGAATGTATGTACGGAGCATAGCAATGTATGGTAGCGAAACAAGGACTGTGGGAAAGCCGGAACAGAAAAGAATTGAAGCATTTGAAATGTGATGCTATAGGCAATGTTGAAAATTAAGTGGACTAATAAGGCACGGAATGACTTCCATGGTACTAGAGGGAGCTGTAGAAAGCAGAAACTGTAGAGGAAGACAGAGATTGGAATACATCCAGCAAATAATTGAGGACGTAGGCTGCAAGTGCTACTATGAGATGAGGAGGTTTCCACAGGAGAGGAATTCGCAGCGGACCGCATCAAACCAGTCATAAGACGACTCAAAAAAGGGAAGATGTACAGAACTCTCTTGGCGTCAATGGAAAATGTAATACTGTTCTGTAAAGTAAACTACAGTTTCCAAGGAAAGCGTTTCAAAACGAGTTTAATAAATTACAGTTCTCGATTTTTTAAATTTATTGTTTGGATTTACTCGTGGGGATACACCGACATCTTTTGTGACTGCTCCTGAAAGCAGCATACCCTTTTCCAGAGCAGAACTTCTCTACACAGTAACATTCTTAATACTGGCTGACATTGCATGGCAAATCGTTGTTGTATGGTGGAATCGAGGTGGTTGCAGCGATATCATGTGCGACGAATCGCTGCGATGCTTCAACTTAACAAAAAATTAACATAAAACTTAATTTATAACTTTGTGCATAACACAAAAAGTAATTCATTATCTGTAAACAATCGTGTCTGACCAGTTTGTGTATACTCTGTGTTTGTACAAGTAATATGTGTGTAAGGCGCACGTCATTTTATCTTCGTTACTACGTTCAGTTGTCAGCTGACGATGGCCAAGGAAGCCGAAAGCCCGTCTACAATACACGATCTGGGGGAAGAAAAAAGACGCTCGACAAAGGTATTGACCGAAAAGCACGAAAATTGGTAGAAGTGATGTACTCGAACATGAAAACAAATGATAATTTCAGAAAAACTGAATGATTTATTCAAGTGAAAGAGCTTTACAATTTGAGCAAGTCAATAACGCGTTGGGCCATCTCTGGACCTTATGACGCAGTTATTCGGCTTGGTATTGTTTCACAGAGTTGCTGGATGTCCTCCTGAGAGATACTGTGCCAATTTCTGACCAATTGGTGCGTTAGACCGTCAAAATACGGGGTACCTTGGCACAAACATCAATGAAAAGCAAAACTTTCATGCACCTTTAGAAAGCGTATGTCTGAAAGCATTAAAATCCTGAACAAATCGGCAACAGCTGACCATAAATGCTTTCAGCTGCCTCAAAGCGCAATAAGAACGTACCACAGGGCATTCTTATTCTCTATTGTGGGGTACGGGTGGAGCGACTGGCCCCTCAGAGCCAGCAAGGTAAGGACAGTACAGGCACTGCGGCGAGCACAGAGGAGCACAGAGGAGTGTTCTTTTCCGTTTGACAGGCGCTTATAGAACAACACCGACTGAGGCTCTACTGATTATGCTAGGGTTACTACCTCTGAAACTAGCCGTAAGATAGAGAGGTGCCCAACACTAGTTCAAAAAGGGCGAATATGATAAGATGTGGGAGATACTGGACACAAGAGCCACGTCAAATAAGGACATGACGGTAGGCAGTGATAGAGAACGGAAAGAAATCTGGTGCTTAAAACAAAGAGCAAGAATGGCATACTTCCGCACGACCAAGGGAGATACACGTTATCTGTTGGGACCTGGTCCCTATCCCAGCTACTTACTGAAAATACGACAACGCACCAGACCGCGTCATCTTGGAGTGTGTCATTAGACGAGACATAACAGGCCACGACTGGAACGTCTTGGGTAACACAGCAGTCTGTAACATAATAAGTAATGAGGAAATACGGCACAAACTGAACTTTCTGGGAGCGAAAATATCAGTTTATGATCTGCAGGCCTACATGGCCGAGAGACAGCCAAGAAGAGGTCATACATAATGACAACGAGGCACAACATCCATCTCCAACAACCTTCCGGAAGCAGGAGGAAATGAGCCCAAGGGAGGAACAGGAATCTGCATCTTCGGTGGCACGACTGTACAGCCCCTTTGAATCCCGAGTTATGCTGCAGTGCGCCAGGAGTTAACCATTCAGACGAATGAGAAAAACTAGATTGGTTATGATACCGAGTACGGTAGTATGTGTATTGCCGTATAGCGTAGTGTTGTGTACTAATGCTGTCCACAATTAGTGGTGCAGCAGTTCAGCATAGCACATTAAAGGGTAGTAAGCAGACGGTTTTGAATTACTTTTTTTTGATGTTGATACTTCATGTACACTTTTCCCTGTTCCTTTAGTTATATAACACATCCAAAATTATGTTACAGTATTACGAGCTACATTCGTGCCAATTTATGTGCAACATTTTGTCTGTTCTTGTATCTCTAAGGGCCAGTCAAAAGAAAACGAGGCGGATGAAAAAAAAAAGTAAATTGTTTATTACTTCAAATGCAATAGACATATCGACGTAAATGTTAATAAATTCATCCCACTGTGAGACAAGACGGTAAACGCATTCATAAAAAAATGTTCGCAGTTGTCTACGGATTCATGATTGCACCCACGCGTGCACCTCTTCATAAGAAGCAAATCGACGTCACGAATGTATTTCTTCATTGTCATCATCATCAGTGTTCTGCCAAAAGGCAGGTTTTCACATGGTATTTCTCCAGGCTGTCCGGTCTTCCGCCATCCTCTTTAGGTCTGCGTAATTTCCTCTTCCCTTTATGTCGTCTACCATTTTGTATCTCCTTCTTCCTCTCAGTCTTCTCCCACAAACCAATTCTTCCAAAGCATCTGCTAGCAAGCACTCCCTTCTCAATGAATGTCCCAACCAGTTCTTTTTCAGTTCTCTTACAACCTTCATCAGGCATCTTCTCTCACCAACCCTTTCCAATACTCTTTCATTACTCACTCTTTCCATCCAGCTTATTCTCTCCATTCTCCTCCACATCCACATCTCAGATGCGTCTAATCTTTTTTCATCCTCTCGTCCCAGCGTCCATGTTTCTGCCC